>NC_090736.1:161953-164453 GCF_036898095.1 Palaemon carinicauda | reverse complement strand
GATCAGGGTTCGATTCCCAGGCGGCCACAAGCTATTGGCTTAGAGTGATTCTACCTAGGGCTCCGATCCCGAGGTTGGGAAGAGATTCCAGGCATTAATGTATCAAAATATATATAATGTATATGGTCATGTTCATGAGCGACTTTAAAAACCTTTAAACAGGTTCCACTCAATCTCTTCGTTCTTCATTCCCCCTCAGAACTTCAGCCATTCTCACCACATGTTCACTCCATATCAATCTGTACTCTCTTATCATGCCAGTGATCTTCAGTACTCTCTTTCCATCTCTAAAAAATCCTAATTTAATTTTTCTTAGAATTCTTCATTTTATCTCTGTTGAAATCCTCATTTTCCCTCTGTTAAAATCCTCATTTTACCTCTTAAAATTCTCATTTTATCTTTTTAAAAAAATGCTCATATACATTTTAATCTTAATATTTTCTTTTATTAACGATGATGTAACGTACGTCTATGGATCACAGGAATCAGTCTACTGAGACGAAGCAAATTTACCGAACGGTCTTTCTTCAAAAAATTTATGTTTATCGAAATGTTTTAAATATATATATATATATATATATATATATATATATATATATATATATTATATGTAAGTATATTATGTGTATGTATATATATATATATATATATATATATATATATATATATTTTTTATATATATATTATATATACATATATAATATATGTATATATATATATATATATATATATACACATATATAATATAAATATATATATAATATATATATATGCACACACACATATATATATATATATTATATGTATGTATATAATATATATATATATATATATATATATATATATATATATATATATACACACATATATTGGTGTGATACTGTTATTAACACACATTCGGGTTCCCATCAAATGTCATCTTCAATGTGTTGTATATTAGACTTGGTATGTTACATCTTCAAGTAAGTCTAGGTAAGTTAACTTTAAAATAGTTTATTCCTTTAAAAACAGTTATTAACATCTCCATCAGAGGAGTATAGATGGTTTGGTCGGATGACCATCCCGTATGACATCTAAGTAAGAACTGGCTAAAATATCAATATCACAGATATCGTATAGTCAGTTGTCTCAGCATTTAAACACATAATGTAAACTAGACATTAATATAGGAAGAACACCTGCATCCGGTGGCGACACAACTCTTTCTCACGATTCGTATTTGTGTTTATTCTTCATAAAAAATGTTACATTGCTGAGGTTTGGCAGACGCATCCTGGTTATGACATGACTATGGCATTTCTCACACTCGCTCCTCTTCCATATTGACCTCTTAGGTCATGTATTTAAAAATGTATTTTTACATATATTACACACATATATATACATGTATATATAATGAGATTTATAATATTGATGAGCTACTCTTAGAAGACAATGTATATACTTATCGAAAATATAATCTTGACTGGCATGATAGGCTGTGGATCAGCTTCGCAAGGAAGAAAGTATTCAGACGTAAAGGCAAAATTATTACTATCAATCATCCATAACAAGCCTTCCCAACTATTTAGCACCCAGAATAAAGACCATGTTTATTGACAGTGGAAAATTTGCATTAAAAAAACGGTAAATGTGTGGCAATATGTATTATAGGATTTTTATCGTTTTAAAAATCGAATATAATGCCGTAAAGGAGTGATATTACGGTCATCAACCCGTAAAAGATGATAACAAAGTAAGGTAAAGTTACGGTCGCCTGAAATACTGTTTAGAATAGTATATTTTTACGGAGAATATCTGATTAAAATTAGGGTTTTTTCTAACAGTGCATGGTAATGTGGTTATTATAATAAGAGTAATGTGTTGGTCATTATATAAAGAAACAGACAGACAGATGGTATTGGGAATGGGAAGAGTTAAAGGAGGTACCCCCCCACCATCTTGACAAAGGCCCCTCCCCCCCTGCCCCCCTCGCAAGGACGACTAAGTTTCCAATAAAGTTGAAGTATCCGCTCCGAAGAGATTTCATTTTGCTACACTAAAACGCGCGCAACTTTTAGAAGCGCGTAATGGTACGCAATTGTACCTAGGTCTCTAGCGCGTATGTGAAGGCCCGGTTAGATAAACACATCTAGGGAAATAAGGGAAGAGGAATTTGAACTTAGCGAACAACCAAATAGGGATTTAGGAATTTTCCTTCTATGAAGATCTGATTGACTTCTTCAAGTGACAGCTCAAACTTTCTCGCATCCGCTTAAGTTTGGCCATGGATTACTGGAATTGAGTATTGGGAATTGACTACTACTACTACTACGAGAGAGAGAGAGAGAGAGAGAGAGAGAGAGAGAGAGAGAGAGAGAGAGAGAGAGAGAGAGGGGGTAAATTAAATACCTGGAGAGAAAGAAAGTGTAACTTGATTAGGAGTCGAGACTAAGAACAAGGAGAGAATGAGAGAGGCCGTAATTGACTAAATAGAGAGAGAGAGAGAGAGAGAGAGAGA
>NC_090736.1:154411-156453 GCF_036898095.1 Palaemon carinicauda | reverse complement strand
CAAATCAAAATGCAAACTTACATTCAAGCACCACAAATGACCATTTCATGTCATTATACATAAGTAAGCCTTTAACAAATCAATATATTAAAAAAAAATTATATTTTCAATCAATTGCAACGATACCTCATTAAATAATTAATCACCAAATAATACCAGAGTAATGATACCTTATCTAAATCAATCATTGGTTTAAAGGCCACTCATGAATGGCAGAGGTAAAGGACAGTGACATTGCCCTGTCGAGCAGGACAATGCCCCAGAGACTGACCATATATACATATGATCAGAGCCAAGCTTCCTCTCCACCCAAGCTAGGAACAAGGAGGGCCACGCAATGGCTACTGATGACTCAGCAGATAGACCTATAGGCTCCCCCAAACACCCCAACCTAAGTTCACAAGGCTGGTGAGGTTGTAGCGACCAAATAAACTAACGAGTTTGAGCGGAACTCAAAACCCAGTCTGGCGTGCACCAGTCACGGACGTTACCACATCGGCCACCTCATTTCTTACTAATGTACTGAAATCTGGTTTAGGAATTGGTAGACTAGGAGACATACAGTATACCCTAGATATTACATAAAAACTGAAACTAACGATTAAAAGAAAGTGTTAATTGAATTGCATTTTTGAAAAAAAAAAAAAAAAAAAAAAAAAAAAAAAAAAAAAAAAAAAAAAAAAAAAAAACACGATGAGAGAAATCTATTTTCAAATACAGCAGCTCCAACATCATCTCTTTCAATGCCCTGTGAAATTTTCACTCCAGTTAATTAAAATTTACCTTAACTAACAACCTTATATTTATGTTGATAAAAATGTATAAATCTCCAAGATCTCAAATCCGCACTGGAAAACGTTGTGATAAAAACTAGCCAAACCTCATACATGAATAAAGATAAGTCTGAGGCCTTTGTCATGCAGTTCTCTAGAAAAATCAGCATTTGTTATTGATGTTGTATATATTTCAATATGGAGTCACGCAAATATTTAGTTTTATAAAGTTCTATTTAATTATCAATGTGTGCACTGGCCAATTATGTGGAGAGACGTCCGTTATTATGAAGTTCCTCTTAGATAGGTAAATAATAATAATAATAATAATAATAATAATAATAATAATAATAATAATAATAATAATAGGCGTAGGAGGAGATGATGATGATGATGTATGCGCATTGCAATATAATGCAAATTTGCATTCCTACTTGACATAGAGCGTAAATTACAGAATCGAGCGTAATTTGAACCATTAAGAAGGAAAGTTAATTTTAATAATGGTTGGTTTTACACAGCCTTCAATAACGATATTATTGATGTCCATAAGAATGATTCAATATCCCAACCCTCCACTATTAATATTAGGAGGAATTTTATGTCTGTCAATAATAGCTTAGGCCTTAAGGGGACCCCTAGGCCATCTGCATAAAACAAACAGAAATATGCCAATTAAAGTTTGTACTTCAATATGAGATATATATATATATATATATATATATATATATATATATATATATATATATATATATATATATATATATATATTATATATATATATATATATATATATATATATATATATATATATATATATAGAGAGAGAGAGAGAGAGAGAGAGAGAGAGAGAGAGAGAGAGAGAGAGACGAGATGAGAGAGAGAGAGAGAGAGAGAGATTACGCATTTTCAGCAACATTCTAACAATTAGTAATATAACATATCTTCCAAACACCAGCTCTTTTGCCACCCACTTCAAATTCCCAATGTACAAGTACATTACGTATAACAGAATAAGTGACTCTATCTTAAATGCAATTCTAATGTGAATGAAATCATGTGTCGCAAAAAAAAAAAAAAAAAAAAAAAAAAAAAAAAAAAAAAAAACTCAGCTTCTATGGGGGTCGTATGTAAACCGCAGCTTCAGTCCAACGTCACCGGGGGAAAGTACAGCAGTAGCAGCGACCGAGGGAACTTGACCAAGGAGAAAAAGAGGGACAGGAGAGGAAGAAAGTAGCCAGGAACGTCCGAAGCGTTCAATATATGGGG
>NC_090736.1:131911-149411 GCF_036898095.1 Palaemon carinicauda | reverse complement strand
ATGGATAACATGAATAATGGAATGGGTCACAAGAGATTGCAAAGGCAGCAGGGGAAGGAAGAGAAAACGATAGATCGACTAGTTGAGAAAAATTTGCGAGTATAGACTGGCAAAGAAAGACCATAAACAGACGCGATTGGAAAGACATGTCTGAGACCTTTTCCCTGCAGTTACAGCTCATGATGATGAGGATGGTGATGATGACGATGACGACTATAATTTACTAGCCTGACTTACAGTATTTATAATCACTACTAATAGCAATTAATATTACAATTACCATTACTAGACTCGCCAGCAAGCAATATATACAATATTGTAATTAAAACCAATTTGTCAAATTTTACAGTAACATGGAAGGTCCTCATATCAAGAAAACGAGTTATATACACTAAACTTCAGGAGTTGAACAAGGACCAGCTTATTTAAATAGTGGATCATTAGACGCATCCATCATAAAAGAAATACTATATACTTTATATAGCTCCGAAATTTACGCCACTTTTGTTCTCTAAATAATGAAAAGATTCTACTCTTACCAAGACAACTTTCTTCCTCGATTTATTTTCCTTTTCTTTTCCTATTTCAATTGTCTAAAATACACACTCTCTCTCTCTCTCTCTCTCTCTCTCTCTCTCTCTCTCTCTCTCATATATATATCATTTAGGCGGTACCACCGCACCCTAAGGTTCTGAGGTATTCAAAGATTATCGGATCAAATACTCTTTGGCAGTGAACCATGTAATGACCTAATAACAACACTAAACAAAAAAGGAAAAACAACAACAACAACAACAACAAAAAGGGCAATTCCAGTTGCTAAATACAGATCCTATAAAGCAGAACACTTTACTTATCTACGCATGACCTCATTGACATCACGTACCTGAAAAGAGAGAGAAAAGTACATTAGTGACCAGAAACACACACACTTAAAAAAAAAATAATAATAATAATAGTAATAATAAAAAAAAAAATAAAAAATCAGCTTAGAAATGGAGCCAAAAATACAAAAATATATATAACTAACTACAGACAGACTGGCAGACATACATAAATACATACACATATATAAATATGTATATATACTAATTGCATACATATATATTAATGTTTTTTTTCAAAAGTGGTCACACAATTATCTACCTTTCTGTACGTGTAATATATATATATATATATATATATATAGAGAGAGAGAGAGAGAGAGAGAGAGAGAGAGAGAGAGAGAGAGAGATTAACATAGTAAACTTATGTGATAATAATGAATAGTAACACCCATCATAATATCGATAATATTCGAAAAACAATAATGAAAATATATCGTCTCACTAAAAAAAAGTTTTCAAGCTAAGTTTTAGAAAAAAAATATATTAATATATTTCGGAATTGCTATAACATTGGCCATATAGTTTTTGTTACCCTGAACGAATCTGGAACATCAGCAAAGCTAGAATAATCGCCTAAATATACGATTATCATTATTATTATTATTATAATTATTATTATTTCTATTATTATTATTACTATTATTATTATTATTATTATTATTTTATTATTATTATTATTATTATTATTATTATTATTACTTGCTAAGCTACAACCCTATTTGGAAAAGCAAGATGCTATTAGCCCAAGGGTCCCAACAGGGAAAATGGACTAGTGGGCCAAGGGAACAAGGAAAAATAAAATATTTTAAAGAATAGTATCATTAAAATAAATATTTCATATATAAACTAATAAAAACCTAACAAAACAAGAGGAAGAGAAATAGGACAGAATAGTGTGCCCTTACGCATGAACAATACCCTCAACCAATTGGTAAATTGAAAACAAGTATCATCTTCTTCACTACATAAAACCATTTTTTTTTCAAGCAAAACATCAGTGTTCATCTCCCTCCATACTCTCTTCACTACTTGTGTACGTGACCCGTCAAGACCTACAGCTAAATATTTAGGTAAGCATACACGAGCACCCCTCCTCTCACCTGGGATTGCCTACTTTTTCTCCCTTCTACCTGAGGGGTTGGGGAGAGCTGAGCGTGACCAAAATGACGGATATATATATATATATATATATATATATATACACACTATATGTGCTGCTTATATTGTAATATACTAACAAAAAATCCGATATCCGAATTTGACAAGAGAGAACAGTGAATTTCACGAAAGCCACAAGAAAGTATTTTTCCCCAAAAACATAATAGCAAAATCCTAACAGAATTTAGTTTTTCTCGAAGCAGAAATAAAAGAAAAAAAAAATACCACTGGAAAAATAAAACTGCACTGAACATGACCGCTATCACGGTGCCCTTAGGGACACAACACAGAATCGGGGTCTTGCTTCTACTGCCTTCCAAGTAAGTTGGAAAACTATGTAGCGAAAAACGATGGAGAGTTTTCCATCTTTGTCATTGGCCTTGAAAATCTTCAACATGACTAGATTCTCAAAAGACTTAAAAAAATAACTTGAAGGAACTATAGTCAATTCTTTTTAGAAAGGCAGATTTACACTAACTCGTAATAGTGCCCTTTAAGCTTGGAAAAGTTTCCTGATCGCTGATTGGTTGGACAAAAATATTCTAACCAATCAGATAGCAGGAAACTTTTCAGAGCTAAAAGGGCACCGCTGCGAGTCCGTGCAAATGCGCCTCATTAAAAAAAATTGAGTATAAGGGATATGTACCTACACGAAGCCCCATTTCTCACAGGAATGGTCCTCAAATTAACTTCCGAAAACAGATATTGAATAATTTTGGACATTTTTAAATCACCGGCAACAAAATGGTCTTTGATGCAAATGAAATTGACTGGAGATGTTGAAACACTACCTGTATACCTACGATATGAGAGTGGGGATACTTTACTGCAGGGAAAGGGTTTGTGTATTGCCATGATCAGCAAAGCTGTACGTCAAAGCTATCCATACTAGTAAGGTTTGCTGTAAGCTATTAGCCTAAGTCTCCCATCATCACCAATCCGCAGTGGTCAGAGTGGTGATCAAATTTAACCAAACCCCAGACATTAATAAGGACATGTCTGAGGACTTTGTCCTGCAGCGGACTGGGAACAACTGCAGTTGTTGTTCTTGTGTGTGTGTGTTTGTGTTTGTGTGAATGTATGCTGACATACAACTTGTATGTTTTGCTAGTACAGCCCTATATTTTTCCCCTTCCCAGGATCAAATTTGTAAATATGATTCATGGAAGCATTTTAAAAATAAGCACTTAAGTAGAAAAAAAAAAAACCACTGACACCTGTCCAAAAGTGGTCCAGAACCCGACCTACAACAAATAATAATCAAGGTTATTCCTAATGAGCCAAATCCCATATCATTATTATTATTATTATTATTATTATTTGCCAAGCTACAACCCTAGTTGGAAAAGCAAGATGCTACAAGCAAACATTTCTTTAGAATGCGCATCTGTTGGTAAATATCAGAATTAACAAACCATATCTTTAATGGTTCCACCATGCTGAGGAGAGAAATGGTCCAACAAATTCAACTACGTGTTGAAAACCATATTAGTTGATTACTGATCACTACTTGTTAAAACAAAACAAATTTTAAAAACTAGGTGGAATGTGAATATTTCATATAATTACTGTAAATTTCAAGTAGAAAAACTTATGAAATATTACGCAAAGATATATACCCCGTTATCATAAAAACAATAGAAAAAAAAACGTGTTCCTTGAGATTGCAAAAGGAGGGGGGAAAGGAACACGATGGATTGACTATCTAAAGATTTGCGGGTATAGATGGCATAGAATGACCATAATTTGACTGAAGTGGAAGGACATGTCTGAGGCCTTTTTCCTGCAGTGGTCTAAGAAATGGTAGAGTAACGAAATATAGATATAATTACAAAATGGTTCCACTTATTTTAACAGCATTGTTACAGAACAAATTAATCCCTGCAAGTTTCATTTCTCTGCGATTAAAATTATGGTCAGGAAGGTGTTCCACTAACAAACACAAAAACAGGGGGTAAAACATAACCTCCTTCCAATTGCGTTAGCGGAGGTAATAAACAAATAAACGGTTCCAAAGTTGAATGAACAACGTATTTAATCTAAGGCAAATAAACAACAGCAGCAGTACTAGAAGACTTCAAATAAAAGGAAAAAACCTAAGAAAAAAAAATAATGAATATTTGCATATCTCCCGAAACACAATATAGTCCCGAACAGCGAACGACAAACAGGTAGTCGCGAGACCGAATGATAACAAAATCCAATTTATATTCAAAATCAACATCCAAACTGCCATCCATATATTGCACAAACTCCCTCCTAGGGCCTCGTCTACAAGATTGCCGTTTACGAAGGCCGGAATCTTTGAGAGAGAGAGAGAGAGAGAGAGAGAGAGAGAGAGAGAGAGAGAGAGAGAGAGAGAGAGAGAGATAAAATATCTTAAGAAGAGTAACAACATCAATATAAATATCTCCTATATAAACAATAAAAAAAGAAATAGAATAGTGTGCACGAGTGTACCCTCAAGCAAGAGAACTATAACCCAAGACAGTGGGAGACCATGGTACAGAGGCTATGGCACTACACAAGACTAGAGAACAATGGTTTAAGTTTGGAGTGTCCTTCTCCTTGTATATCTTCATGTAGTGAAATCTAAAACGTCTTCAGGGGTTTTTCTTTACAATGTTAATTTACGAACAGATGAAAAGTGATCCAAATATTAATCTAATTAATCCCCCTCTTCAAGAAGCGACCATGATAAGAAAGTTAATCTTGTTGAAGTAGCGATATGGTTGGACGTAAGGGATCATGTTACTATCATATCATTATTGGTCGTATCTATTTCCTTTTATCAGACATATTATACTGCTATATAAGCCTGTTTTACCTAAGTTACATCACTTGCTACACGTTATGATCGGAGTTTCAGTTAAACAAGTTTTTATCTGTACATTGCACGGTTGTGGTGGCCGATGTGGTAAAGACCCTAATTGGTAAACACCAGGCTGGGGTTCGAGTCCCGCTCAAACTTGTTAGTTTCTTAAGTCGCTGCAACTTCACCATCCTTGTGAGCTAAGGGTGGGGGGTTTGGGGGAACCTATAGGTCTATCTGCTGAGAAATCAGCAGCCATTGCCTGGCCCTCCATGGTCCTAGCCTGTCCTGGTTAATAGGGCAATGTCACTGTCCCTTGCCTCTGTCATTCATGAGTGACCTTTAAACCTTTAAAGCCTTTAATAGGTTCTTGAAGGAACGAGTACAACTTTTACTAATGTTATTCTTAAGGTGCCCAATGTATTGTGACATAAGCGAAAACTATTAACTTGCTAATCTAACATCTTATGATTGCAATTGCAACCCACATAATCCTTAATAAATTAGTCTTTAGCCTTACACGACATAAACAGATTGGAGATAATTTTGTCAAAACAATGTTTCACGTAAATTCAATTATATGAATAATTTCTCTATAATGTAACATTAATAAAATCAATAATAAATCTGGTAAAATTATCAGGAAACTAACAACTTTAGCGCAATATAGAGTAAATTTTATGAAAGAATAAATATTTGCCAATGGGCTGAGGTTTAAGGACGACCTGTAAGAAAAACTCACACAAGTAGCCACAAACGACAAAAAATTAAAATAGGTAAAAGTTAGAAGGTAATTTATGTTACGTAACATAAAAAATTGGCCGTTGACGTTACATAACAAATAGGATATCTTGTCGTTGGTGTTATTTCATACAAAATAATTCTCTAACACAATGGACAGTTTGTTATGTTTATATGAACTTTACACAGCATAAAATTATATAATCACTGAAATGTAACATGAAGGTTGGTAATAATTTTGGTGAGAAAATTTCTTCAGAAAAAAACAAAAACAAAAAGTGTCGAATTTTCTACTGGAAAAAAAAAGAACATTACAAAAACTTTTTACAAATAAAAGAACAAGAAATTTTCTTCAGAAACCAAACGTGAAATTTCCTTCTGAAAAAAATAACTTGTGAAATTTTCTTCTGAAAAAAAAATAGTATGAGAATTTCCTTAGAAAAAAAAAAACTTTAGTAGGCAAATTTCTTCAAAAAACCTTATTGTGAGATTATCTTTTTTAAACACGTAGAGGCAAATGATGTAGTGAACTGGACGTCCTCAGAATTAGAAAATACATGCATGTGCGTAGGTATGTATTTAATTGTTGAATATCTTTAATTTTCATAAAAGATTACATGTTATTGACCTATTTAGCATCATTAAAAGTCGATGTTGAAGCAAGTGACGGTATTAATATTAAATAATATATATATATATATATATATATATATATATATATATATATATATATATATATATATATGTGATTGTATATATATATACTGTGTATATATAAATGTATATATATACATATATATATATATATAATATATATATATATATATATATATATATATATATATATATATATATATATATATATATATATATATATATATATATATATATATATATATATATATATATATATATATATATATATATATATATATACTATATATATATACATATATATATATATATATACTGTATATATATATATATATATATATATATATATATATATATATATATATATATATATATATATATATATATATATATATAACCCATTTCTTGAGAAAATAAAAGTTCTTAAAATCCAAGCAAAAAGAACAATCACACATAAGAATAAAGAAAAGACTTCGAAATGAACATTAAAACACCCCGTACAGGCCTCCAGGGTCTTCCGGAAAAAGGAAGAAGAAAAAAAAAATATCTACAATGACGTTAAACAAAGTCCCTGCAGTCGCTGGAAAGGGAGAGACCTGGGGAACGTGGGAGCTTGGGACCTCGGGGGGAAGGAGAGGACAGTTTAGAAAGGATTGCGTCCTCCAGGATACCCCTGCCAAGGCAAATCATAAAATCCTTGTGTACACAAGCTTTCGTTTCTTGCTTAAAAAAAATAATCCTTTTTATATTAGAAAGCAGCTTTTATCTGACAGAGAAAAAGAAAGGATTTTTTTCTTTCAAACATAAAACGTTTGGTTCAAGAGAATTGAATCATATCTTTATTTCAGTTCATTCGTTTTCTTTTTTCCTCGACGATTGCAAATAGATACTGGGTCATTCCAGAGACGAATAACAACGACATTTATCAATAGAAGAAGTTCTTGATTTCATTTACGATGATATACAAAAGAGGGTGACAAAGTATCGCAAATGAATAGCAATCCAGACGCCGTCATTATCTATTCCTTTTTGTGATATACTGTTATCACGCCGTTATCACTAATGACTCGTGTTGCTACGATGAGGTCGTGCAATGGGCGAGATAACAGACGGACAGGGCTGAAGGTAAACGGTTCGGAGGGATCATGCAATGTTCGTTACTTACAAAGGAGTAATTATTTGCGTCGTTTTGGGCAGGGGCTTTATCGATGGTACTTATTCAGTATCGTCTAGATGCTCTATTATCATTATTATTATTATTATTTGCTAAGCTACAACCCTAGTTGGAAAAGCAGAATGCTATACACCCGAGGGTTCCAACAGAGAAAATACCCCAGTGAGGAAAGGAAATAAGGAAACTAAAAAAGTAACTAAAATAAAATATTTTAAGAACAGTACCAACATTAAAATAAATCTTTCATATATAAACTAAATGAAAAAAAGCAAGAGTAAGAGAAATAAGATAGAATAGTGCCCGAGTGTACCCTTAAGCAAGAGAACTCTACCCCAAGACAGCGAAAGACCATGGTACAGAGGTTATGGCACTATCTAACACTAGAGAACAATGTTTTTTTTTTTTTTTGAAAACGAATGAAAGTGAATATAGGGTATATAGAGTATGAAAAAAAGACATCTTTCCTTAACATTTCTGTGTATAGTTGACTCAAAAAAGTATAACTCTTCTAACGGTATATTTTCAGCGTTTCCAAAGCCTAAAAGTATTAATGAGATCAATTTGGAAAAAAAAGGAGGTTTACTATAAAAAATAATAGATGAACGATAATTTGACTGAGAATGGGCTTCATCAATAACACTGAATGAGGTAACAGACAAAATTGTGTATGAAGACAAAAGACAATTTTAATCTTTCTGAAATTCAGAACAAAATCCAACAGCATTTTACACGTCCCTCTATTATCTTGATACAGGATATTACCTAAAGCCTATCACTTTACATCATTATTCATTGCGCATTCAATTTAGAAATGTTTCGTAATAAGTCGTTGCAAAATACGAACGACAATCAGGGTAACGTTTATAAATCCTATTACTTAATAAAGCCACCAGGAATAACAAGAACCCAAGGTTTCCATAATATTCTAACCCCCAAAGAAAATATTATAACCGTTATTCATAGCTGCTGGAACAAATACACAAAACAAAGGGGGGGGGGGGAGGGGGAGAAAGGAAGGTTCAAGACAAATCCGCTACATTTCACACAAATCAACTCTTAACAATAACCCACTTTCTTCCCTCCACCCCTCCCCCCCCCCCCTCTCTCTCTCTCTCTCTCTCTCTCTCTCTCTCTCTCTCTCTTTGTCCAGGTGCCCTTGACAATGCGCTACTGCAATTACCTGTATCCGTTTCTTCTTCCCACACCGCTTCCGTTGCACGGGTTCTAGGGGGGGGGGGGGGGAAGGGGGGGGGGGGCCCTACACACACACACATATACACACGTTATGCTTCTTCGCCGTGAAAGGGAAGTGAGAAGGTGATGAATAAATAAGACTATTTGCCGGCACTGAATTGATATTCATATAGGAACAGTTGCGACACACAATAGTCCAAGAGATGTCCTTTTCCTTCTGTTACCTACACACACACACACACACACACACACATATATATATATATATATATATATAGCATTTCAAATTATTATCTTTTTAAATCTATCATAAATAATCCTTATTTACTATGGTAAAATAGACTATGGGAAAGCTTTTGATTCTGTCAAAACTTCAGCAATAATGAAAGCCTTTCAAAGACAAGGAATACACAGATGAATCTTATACTAGAACACTTGAAGAAATCTATGTGAGAAGTATAGAAATTACAAAACTACGTATTGATAGTGAGAAAATTCTTATTGAGATAGGAGTTGGATAGGATATAAATAAATAAATCATCTTCTCGTCCCCAATGCATGTAATTTAAAATATAATCAACAGAGGAGACAAGATTTATAAAGCTTAAAGGTGTCTGGTCTCAGTTCCAGTTCCTTCAGAATAGATGCTCACCAGAACAACAGGCGGGCAAGCCCTATAGCCCCACAGTGGTGCTCAAGCACAGCAATGACTTTCCCGGTAAATAGCTTAAACTCACGATCCAAGGCGGGGATCGATCTGCTGCCATGCGAATGCTAGGCAAACACGTTACCACTGTACTGGCCAGGAGGCTAGAAAGCATAAAGGATGAAATATTACTGAATTACATTGTATATATTATTAGTTTACTAGTAAAAGACTAAAAGGGGCCCAGTTTAAGAGAAAGCAGGTGCATATATAAACTCAGAAATGGTTAGTTATGGAAAATCAAAAGACAGCAAAGTTTCCAGCGGCAGTTTTCCATCATAATCACTGGAAATCTAATCGGCCCCGACCGCATTAGCATAGAGAAGTGATTACTCTCTCTCTCTCTCTCTCTCTCTCTCTCTCTCTCTCTCTCTGGGGACAGAGTTCCTGAAAATGTTACTCAAGGCAATTCCCAGAATTTCCACTTAATCTGGAGACATAATTATGTTACGCCTGGCAGCAAATTCAAATTCCAAAACATTACTATAACTATCGCGACCAGTCGACATTATTCGCTTTCGTTAGCTTTTCCAAATTCTATTGACGTACCTCGGTGAATTTAACGTTGTCGTCTCTTACTTATTCATATATTAACTTACAGTGCCCAATTGTCAGTAAAGAATATCGTTGTAAATAATGGCTAATTTACAATCAAGCATTTGTAAAATTAAAATCAACGAGCAATATTTATCTGGCTATACATATATATATATATATATATATATATATATATATATATATTATATATATATATATATATATATATATATATATATATATATATATATATATATAAATATATATATAAATATATATATATAAATATAAATATATATATATATATATATATATATATATATATATATATATATAATATATATATATATATATACCTTTTTTGGTAGCGCTTAGCTCTCCCCGTCCCTCCGATAAGTGGAGAGGGAGTGGTCATACCTTGGTGAGAAGTGGGAGCGTGTCCATATTCATCTGAATATTTAACCATCATTTTCGACGGGTCGCGTAAACTAGTTATAGCAGAAAGCTGTAACTATGCGATAACATACAACAAGTAACACGAATGCACAAAGCCACTCACTAACCTCTTCAAAGAGCAAAACAGAAAATGGTGTTATCGAGATGATGATGATGATGATGATAATGTTATTGAAAGAAAACAATACCTTCAGCCAGACTTTCTTTGTAGAAGGAAACATTAAATTTGGTTACTAAAGTCTATGGAAATAGTGCAAATGGTTTTAGTTTCTCAAAGTTAGAAGCTTTTGTGTTTCTTATCTCTCCCAAATTCTAATAACTTCGTGAGGTCACGATTATCTTGTTTATGATTTCCGCAAAAATACGTAAAGAACGTTTTTGCGTAATACTCCAGCGGAACTGCTATACTTTCAAAGACTAAAGGCTGCAAGCGTATAAGGCAGTTAATCATCTAGTCAGGAAATATGCCATTAAATTTGAGGATGCGTGAGTGAAAGTATTCCCTATCGATATTCTAATAATAATAATAATAATATTAATAATAATAATAATAATAATAATAATAATAATAATAATAATAATAATAATAATAATAATAATAATAATAATAAAATCCCGTCACAGAAGACTTGACAAGGGTAAAATACGAAGAAAATTATTCCAAATATTCGTGCCTTGATGAAACTCATCACCAATTATTTAGATCTACAGTCACTTGACTGAGCACTGCAATGCCCTCTCTTTTACTGCCCTGTGAAATACAAAGTTCTTGATCCAATCCCTTGGGTGACAAGATAAAAGATTAAAGAGAGGAAAATATCATTGCATCCGTTCACTCATACAAAACACGAGTCGCAAAACGGTTAGTGGTTTCCATTAATCACACAGGCGATCTAAGAACTAAATCTTCCCTTTCCTCTAAATCGAATCTGTGTAGCAGACAGAAGCGCCCGCTCACGTCAAAAAAGGAACATCAGCTCCTGCAAAACTACCCAAAACCAGGCAAAACAATGTCAACAAAGTTAGTTCCAACTAACTCGTTTTTCCTTTTTATCTTGTTTGGACCAAAAGAGGTTTTACGACGTGAATGGGGTTAAAGGCTGGGTAACGCATGGGGGTCAGGGGTTAGGGAGTTATGGGGGTCCTCCACAAGAGAGAGAGGGGGGGGGGAGGGGCAGAAACTCTACCAGAGCAATATCATAATTAAGTTTGGATGGGAGCCTCGCGTGCTCACGTGGTCTTAAGTGACCTTCCCAAAATATATTTATGTAGATGTCATCGTTCGACAGGTATCAGGGAAAATCTTGGGAAGGGGGGAGGGGATATCTAGCTTCATAGTTAATCCTACACAGAAATACAATTATTAAGAGGATATATTAAACTGGAGGAGAACCATAGCATGAGAGAGAGAGAGAGAGAGAGAGAGAGAGAGAGAGAGAGAGAGAGAGAGAGAGAGAGAGAGAGAGAGAGAGAGAGAGAGTTTATAAAGTAAGGCTGAATCATTTACAGGTAGAGCACGCTAGCTCGTAAGTGCACGGAAAACCTCTTAACGAAAAGAAAATGCTTACGAAAATAAGCAAAATTCTGTCACTTGCTTATACCTTTTACAATACGCCCCCTAAAATTATATTAAATTTTTCTGTATAATCATCACCATATGAGTGTGTGTGCGTGTGTGTGTGTTTATGTGTGTGCTTGTGTGTCAAAACGAAGCTGACACGTATTGAGAATAAAATATGCATTATAGCCAAGAAAGGAAAATATTTTCACTTATCCTTTTATGGCTATAATACGCAACGTATGCACGTACACACACACAAAATATATATATATATATATATATATATATATATATATATATATATATATATATATATATGTGTGTGTGTGTGTGTGTGTGAGAGTGTGTTTGTGTGCATGCATGTGTATATAATAAAATCACTCATTAAAATAGTTTCTTAGAACTCGCAAGTCCCACATTTTGAAATTTTTATACTGATTTATTATGATTTTTTTTTATATCATAACCTTATAAAGTTCGTTTTTATAGTTTACATATGAGAGATTTATCTTAACCTTGATATTGTTCTTAAACTTCTCTATTAGTTTATTCCCTTTCCTCGCTGAGCTATTTTCCTTGAGGGGCCCTTGGGCTTATAGCATCTTGCTTTCCCAACTAGGGTTGTAGCTTGGTAAATAATAATAATAATAATAATAATAATAATAATAATAATAATAATATCCTGCTTTTCCAATTATGGTTGTAGCTTGGCAAATATAATAATAATAATAATAATAATAATAATAATAATAATAATAATAATAATAATAATAATAATAAAAAAGACTCCTTCGGGTCTCGTTGAGTGCATATCTTTTAGATTCTGTCCACTCTCATATATTAGAGTTTTTTTTTTTTACTTAAAAGAGGTAATGTTTCAAAACTTCAAATAGTTTTTCCTGTCAAAAACACATGGAATTTCCTACCCGTTTGCTTAATTGCAAAGGACATAATTTAATGTACAGTACTGCTATATGCTTACGACAACTCCTAAGCATGTAAGTACTTTGGAGAGAGAGAGAGAGAGAGAGAGAGAGAGAGAGAGAGAGAGAGAGAGAGAGAGAGAGAGAGAGAAAAATTCGAAAGCTTACAAGTAGTTTTGAGAGAGAGAGAGAGGAGAGAGAGAGAGAGAGAGAGAGAGAGAGAGAGAGAGAGAGAGAGAGAGAGAGAGAGAAATTCCAAAGCTTATAAGTAGTTTTGAAGAGAGAGAGAGAGAGAGAGAGAGAGAGAGAGAGAGAGAGAGAGAGAGAGAGATTCCAATGCTTATAAGTATTTTTGAGAGAGAGAGAGAGAGAGAGAGAGAGAGAGAGAGAGAGAGAGAGAGAGAGAGAGAAAATTCGGCATCCGACTTTTTTAGGCTACCTGATCCCTGCCGGTGCGAACACCCTCCTGAGCCTTTGATCTGAAGGCTGAAGACTGAAAGGCTTTAGAAGCAAAGTGAAACATATGTGTATGAAAATGAATTTATTCTATCCACTACTAAAGTCTCTACAACTATGAAACTTTGAAACAGTAATTTTTCTTAAATTATCAAACTTACGATGACCATAATTTTGTTTTTTCAATCTTTAATGTATTTCATCAAGCTCATTTCTGTTTTGTTCTGCGCTAAATGTTTAGATAGATATGCACACACGCAACTCCTATTGCCAGGGTATGACTACTCCTTCTCCCACCAACGCGAGGAATGGGGAGAGCTGAGCTTGACCGGAAATTTATATATATATATATATATATATATATATATATATATATATATATATATATATACATATATATATATATATATATATATATATATATATATGTGTGTGTGTGTGTGTGTGTGTGTGTGTGTGTGTGTGTGTGTGTGATTTTACGAGGCCCTTTGCGTCAATAGGCCTAGGAGATGATATATATATATATATATATATATATATATATATATATATATATATATATATATATATATAACCTGACACTTGCTCTTTAATATATAGGAGAGATTATCACTAAAGTACATATATAAAACTAGGTACTCTAATTATCACTCGCTAAGCTACAACCCTACTAGGTAAAGCAAGATGCTATTAGCCCATGGATTACAAACAAGGTCCACCTATTCAGCTATCAGCTGAGCTACGTAACCAACACATAGCTACAAATCTTAAAAAAAAACAATTAGGAATCGGAGTTTTTTGAAACATCCCCTTCCACATGTATACGATTTCCGAGTTGATAAGCGCCCCCCCCCCCCCCCACCCCCACCCCCGGGGAGCTGCTACTTCCTGGCATGCAAAGAGGTCTGTCTACCCAGAGAGGAGAGGATGAGCAGGTTTAAGCACACGCTGCATCCCCCGTTCTTAACTAAAGGCTCAACAAAGGAACGCGAGATAAACGAGTTTAAAGGGATGCTGGCGTGCAAGAGAGAGAGAGAGAGAGAGAGAGAGAGAGAGAGAGAGAGAGAGAGAGAGAGAGAGAGAGAGAGAGAGATGCGGGTTCCGAGGGCTGCCAAAGAATGGAAAATAAAGGGAGCAGAAGATCAGATGTGATGGGAGATGTAGTTTCCGGGGAGTCCAGAGAGAGAGAGAGAGAGAGAGAGAGAGAGAGAGAGAGAGAGAGAGAGAGAGAGAGAGAAATATAGGGGCACCAAGACAAACTGGGGTGTAGAATAACCAACCAATATTACGCATTCAGCGTCCTCCGGTTACCAACCGGATTTACTTTTTTTTTTCTTTTTTTTCGGAGGTCTTTAAAACACACCCTCTTTCAATTCATGGTCGATCAAGTTTTATTAAAGGCATCCTCTTTTCTGGACAGGAAGAGAACCACATTCTTTCACTTGAATACAATAGCATGTTCCAAGTAGCGCTAATAAATTAAAGAGCACATTAGCGATGTCTCAGGAACGTAAATACGTAATTTTTCATGAAAATTTTGATTTCTTGTTTCAATTAGAGTAAACTTCCCTAAGCTGATTTTTACGATCTTTTTAGTTTTAATTTCAGCAAATTTCCACAAGTAGCTAAAGTTAAATTTCTTAAGCTTCTATGTATGTCTAAGGAGAGCAAGAATTTTATTTTTCATGAAATTTTTATTTTTTATTTCGATTCCAGTAAACTTCCATTAGCTGTTTTTCACGATCTTTTCTTATAGTTTTAATTTCAGCGAATTTCCACAAGCAGCCCAAATAAAATTTCTTGAGCTTCTACATCCAAAAAGCTTCAACATTAACTGGAATTTCTTCAGCCTGGAAGGTTGGTAAGCTTACATTATCAAACACAACTGTTCACATTCCAGGCTAAGTTGACAATTCTTCCCGTTGCAAACCAAGTAAAAATTATGCAAGAGAATAACATAATTCCCAGTTTCCGGTTTGGAAAGCTTCATTTCAAAAAAAAAAAAAAAAAAAAAAAAAAAAAAAAAAAAAAAAAAAAAAAAAAAAAAGTTTCCGTTACCAATGGAGTAATTTTCCCGCAGGAAATATTCCTACCTGTTAAAAATCCAAAAAAAAAAATTTATACAAGAAAACAAAATCAACTATCGTTCCTAAGAGAACTTTGACTTTATTATTATTATTATTATTATTATTATTATTATTATTATTATTAACTAAGCTACAACACTAGTAGGAAAAGCAGAACGCTATAAGCCCAAGGGCCTCAACAGGGGAAAATAGACCAATGAGAAAAGGAAACAAGGAAAAATAAAATATTTTAAGAACAGTAACGACATTAAAATGAATATTTCCTACATAAACTATAAATACCTTGAAAAGACAATTGGAAGAGAAATTAGATAGAATAGTATGCCCATGTGTACCCTCAACCATGATAACTCTAACCCAAGAGACAATGGAAGATCATGGTACAGAGGCTATGGCACTACCCAAGATTAGAGAACAATGGTTTGATTTTGGAGTGTCATTCTAGAAGAACTGCATACCATAGCTAGAGAGTCTCAGGATACCAGAATTAGCCATCTCCAAACACATGCCTTTCACATATGTATAACATAACCTAAAATGTTATAACGATGTCATTTCCCACAATAATTCAAAAGCGTCAATTAACGTAACGTTTTCCCCCTTGTAAGTCAAAAGTTCACCTAAAGCATTGTGCGTGAATTCAATGCAGCCGTAACGGGTCTCTCACACCACAGCTATTCGAACGCAGGGAGGAATAAGAGCACTGGTTTTGCCTTTTCAACGAAAACAATGGATAAATTGTAATGCATACCAATGAGAATATACACAGGAAGGCCGAATGGACTCCATATTCCACAACAGATACGGAATTTCGATTTCGTGTGATATATATACTGTATATATATATATATATATATATATATATATATAATATATATATATATATATATATATATATTAATTTATATATTAATTTATATATTCATATACATAAAAATATTTCATTATATATATGTGTATATTATATATATATATATATATATATATATATATATATATATATATATATATATATATATATATATATACATATATAAATATGTGTGTGTTTGTGTGTATACATGTCTATCTTTTAAACCTGAATAAATAAAAAAGAAACCGTCATTTTACACACTTTTATAATTCTAAAACCACACGAACTTTAAAGTAAATGTCAATGAAGAGCAAGAGAATGAATTGTATAATAGTGATTTAATAGTATCATAATAAATGACACAAATCGGTCATTAAGAAAAAAAATTACGAAGAATACTATAATTACATAAAATGGAAAACAATTTCTTTAAGTAAATAATGATAGTGTAAAAAAATAACTAAAAAAATTATATTAATCGTCAATTAAAGCCACCAAAATGTAAAAAAATAATTCAAAGTTTATTGAAGAATAAATTAAACAATCTAAATTGTTGAAAAATACCAACCCAACCAACTAAGCAATAATGTATTAAATCGATAAACTAATAATTAAAACATTTATTTCCCTGGTTTCGTAATAGGACCATTATTATTAATCACGAAATAGTAGAATAAAAGCGTGGTCGCCTCCAATTTCATCGATTGACCCAACGGTGAAAATCTAAATTTAAAATGAGCCTGTCTCAATCATTTATCGATATAAGGGGGGGGGGAGGGAAACATGAAAAGAGGGAAAAAATATCCATAAGGGGAAGGAATAGGGAGGGAAGGTTAGAAGAAAGGTTTAATAAAAAATGAGGGGGATAACTACACATGCCATTTTCCCCTTGATTTACTTACGGAAGAATCAAGTGCGGAGGAGGTAGCAGGTTAGCCAAGGCACCAGCCGCCCGATGAGATACTACCGCTTGAGATTTAGTGGGTCCTTTGACTGACTAGATAGCACTACATTGGATCCCTCTCTGGTTACGGTTCAGTTTCCCTTTACACATACATACACCAAATGGTCTGGACTGTTCATTTCCCATTCTCCTCTTTCCTCGTTTGCCTAACAACACTAAGACGACCGAAAAATTCATCAATAAAGAGTTTAACTACAGCACTTTAATTGTTCAGCGGCTACTTTCCACTTGGTAAGGGTCGAAGACAGACTTTACCTATGGTAAGTAGCTCTTCTAGAACACTAAAATTTTGTTCCCTAGTCTTGGGTAGTGCCATAGCCTCTGTACCATGGTCTTC
>NC_090736.1:112650-123911 GCF_036898095.1 Palaemon carinicauda | reverse complement strand
GGTACTTTCCAGGGCGTCCTCCCCTGCAACGTATGCACATGAACGCTGGTAAACCTGGGTCTACTGAAAAATAATCTAGGAATATTGGGGTACTGTACTTTCCCAGGGGGTCCTCCCCTGCAACGCATGCAACATGAACGCTGGTAAAACTGAGTCTAAAAAAAATAATCTGGGAATATTTGGGGTACTTTCCAGGGGGTCCTCTCCTGCAACGCATGCAACATGAACGCTGGTAAAACCTGAGTCTAGAAAAATAATCTGGGGAATATTGGGGGTACTGTACTTTCCAGGGGGTCATCCCCTGCAACGCATGCAACATGAACGCTGTTAAACCTGATTCTAGAAAAATAATCTGGGAATATTGGGGTACTTTCCAGGGGGGTCCGCCCCTGCAAACGCATGCAACAAGAACGCTGGTGAATTTGAGTCTAGAAAAATAATCTGGGAATATATTGGGGTACTGTACTTTCCAGGGGGTCCTCCCCTGCAACGCATGCAACAAGAACGCTGGTAAATTTGAGTCTAGAAAAACAAATCTGGGAATATTGGAGGTCTACTTTCCAGGGGGTCCTCCCCTGCAACGCATGCAACATGAACGCTAGTAAACTGAGTCTAGAAAAATAATCTGGGAATATTGGTGGTACCGACTTTCCAGGGGGTCCTCCCCTGCAACGCATGCAACATGAATGCTGGTAAACCTGAGTCTAGAAAAATAATCTGGGAATATTGGGGGGTACTTACCAGGGGGTCCTCTCCTGAAAACGCATGGAACTTTGAACGCTGGTAAACCTGAGTTTAGAAAAATAAATCTGGGAATATTGGGGTACTGTACTTTCCAGGGGGGTCCTCCCCTGCAACGCATGCAACAAGATAACGCTGGTTAAACCTGATTCTAGAAAATAATATCTGGAATATTGGGGTACTTTCCAGGGGGTCCTCCCCTGCAACGCATGCAACATGAACGCTAGGTAAATCTGAGTCTAGAAAAATAATCTGGAATATTAGGTTACTTTCCAAGGGGTCCTCCCCTGCAACGCAACAAGAACGCTGGTAAATTTGAGTCTAGAAAATAATCTGGGAATATTGGGTTAATTTCCAGAGGGGTCCTCCCCTGCAACGCATGCAACAAGAACGCTGGTAAATTTGAGTCTAGAAAACAATAATCTGGGAATATTGGGTTACTTTCCAGGGGGGTCCTCCCCTGCAATGCATGCAACATGAACGCTGCTAAATTTGAGTCTGGAAAAATAATCTGGGAGGGGGGTCCGGCCCTGCAACGCATGCAATATAAACGCTGGTAAATTTCAGTCTAGAAAAATAATCTGGGAATATTGGGGTACCTGACTTTGCCCAGCCACCTCCTTCACCCCTTGTGAACAAGACTAATAACCTGCCCTGAATTTACCCAGCCACCTACTTCCCCCCATAGTGAACAAAACTAATAACCTGCCCTGACTTTGCCCAGCCACCTCCTTCCCCCATAGTGAAAAAAAACTAATAACCTGCCCTGACTTTGCCAGCCACCTCCTTCCCCCCTTGTGAACAAGACTAATAACCTGCCCTGACTTTGCCCAGCCACCTCCTTCCCCCATAGTGAACAAAACTAATAACCTGCCCTGACTTGTGCCCAGCCACCTCCTTCCCCCCTTGTGAACAAGACGAATAACCTGCCCTGACTTTTGCCCAGCCACCTCCTTCCCCATAGTGAACAAGACTAATAACCTGCCCTGACTTTGCCCAGCCACCTCCTTCCCCCCTTGTGAACAAGACTAATAACCTGCCCTGTTATTGGTGTACTTTCCAGGGGGTCCGCCCCTGCAAACGCATGCAATATGAACGCTGGTAAATTTGAGTCTAGAAAAATAATCTGGGAATATTAGGGTACTTTCCAGAGGGTCCGCCCTTGCAACGCATGCAACATGAACGCTGGTAAATCTGAGTCTAGAAAAATAATCTGGGAATATTGGGTTACTTTTCAGGGGGTCCTCCCCCTGCAACGCATGCAACAAGAACGCTGATAAATTTGAGTCTAGAAAAATAATCTGGGAATATTGGGTTACTTTCCAGGGGGTCCTCCCCTGCAACACATGCAACAAGAACCGCTGCTAAATTTGAGTCTAGAAAAATAATCTGGGAATATTGGGTTACTTTCCAGGGGGTCCTCCCCTGCAACGCATGCCAACAAGAACGCTGGTAAATTTGAGTCTAGAAAAAATAATCTGGGGGAGGGGGTCCGGCCCTGCAACGCATGCAATATAAACGCTGGTAAATTTGAGTCTAGAAAAATAATCTGGGAATATCGGGTTACTTTCCAGGGGGTCCTCCCCTGCAACGCATGCAATATGAACGCTGGTAAATTTGAGTCTAGAAAAATAATCTGGGAATATTGGGGTACTTTCCAGGGGGTCCGCCCCTGCAACCGCATGCAACAAGAACGCTGGTGAAATTTGAGTCTAGAAAAAATAATCTGGGAATATTGGGGTACTGTACTTTCCAGGGAGGTCCTCCCCCTGCAACGCATGCAACAAGAACGCTGGTAAATTTGAGTCTAGAAAAATAATCTGGGAATATTGGGGTACTTTCCAGGGGGTCCTCCCCTGCAACGCATGCAACATGAACGCTAGTAAACCTGAGTCTAGAAAAATAATCTGGGAATATTGGGGGTACCGACTTTCCAAGGGGGTCCTCCCCCTGCAACGCATGCAATATGAATGCTGGTAAACCTGAGTCTAGAAAAATAATCTGGGAATATTGGGGTACTTACCAGGGGGGTCCTCTCCTGAAACGCATGGAACTTGAACGCTGGTAAACCTGAGTCTAGAAAAATAATCTGGGAATATTGGGGTACTGTACTTTCCAGGGGGTCCTCCACGTGCAACGCATGCAACATGAACGCTGGTAAACATGATTCTAGAAAAATAATCTGGGAATATTGAAGTACTTTCCAGGGGGTCCTCCCCTGCGACGCATGCAACATGAACGCTGGTAAATCTGAGTCTAGAAAAAATAATCTGGGAATATTAGGTTTACTTTCCAGGGGGTCCTCCCCCGCAACGCATGCAACAAGAACGCTGGTAAATTTGAGTCTAGAAAAATAATCTGGGAATATTGGGTTACTTTTCCAGGGTGTCCTCCCCTGCAACGCATGCAACAAGAACGCTGGTAAATTTGAGTCTAGAAAAATAATCAGGGAATATTGGGTTACTTTCCAGGGGGTCCTCCCCCTGCAACGCATGCAACAAGAATGCTGGTAAATTTGAGTCTAGAAAAATAATCTGGGAGGGGGTCCGGCCCTGCAACGCATGCAATATAAACGCTGGTAAATTTGAGTCTAGAAAAATAATCTGGGAATATTGGGGTACCTGAATTTGCCCAGCCACCTCCTTCACCCCTTGTGACACAAGACTAATAACCTGCCCTGAATTTGCCCCAGCCACCTCCTTCCCTCCTTGTGAACAAAACTAATAACCCGCCCTGACTTTGCCCAGCCACCTCCTTCCCCCATAGTGAACAAGACTAATAACCTGCCCTAACTTTGCCCAGCCACACTCCTTCCCCCCTTGTGAACAAGACTAATAACCTGCCCTGTTATTGGTGTACTTTCCAGGGGGGTCCGCCCTTGCAACGCATGCAATATGAACGCTGGTAAATTTGAGTCTAGAAAAATAATCTGGGAATATTGGGGTACTTTCCAGAGGGTCCGCCCCTGCAAACGCATGCAACATGAACGCTGGTAAATCTGAGTCTAGAAAAATAATTTGGGAATATTGGGTTACTTTCCAGGGGGTCCTCCCCTGCAACGCATGCAACAAGAACGCTGGTAAATTTGAGTCTAGAAAAATAATCTGGGAATATTGGGTTACTTTCCAAGGGGGTCCTCCCCTGCAACGCATGCAACAAGAACGCTGGTAAATTTGAGTCTAGAAAAATAATCTGGGAGTATTGGGTTACTTTCCAGGGGGTCCGCCCCTGCAACGCATGCAATATGAACGCTGGTAAATTTAAGTCTAGAAAAAATAATCTGGGAATATTGGGGTACTTTCCAGAGGGTCCGCCCCCTGCAACGCATGCAACATGAACGCTGGTAAATCTGAGTCTAGAAAAATAATCTGGGAATATTGGGTTACTTTCCAGGGGGTCCTCCCCTGCAACGCATGCAACAAGAACGCTGGTAAATTTGAGTCTAGAAAAATAATCTGGGGAGGGGGTCCGGACCTGCAACGCATGCAATATAAACGCTGGTAAATTTGAGTCTAGAAAAAAAATCTGGGAATATTGGGTTACTTTCCAGGGGGTCCTCCCCTGCACTGCATGCAATATGAACGCTGGTAAAATTTGAGTCTAGAAAAATAATCTGGAATATTGGGGTACTTTCCAGGGGGTCCGCCCCTGCAACGCATGCAACAAGAACGCTGGTAAATTTGAGTCTAGAAAAATAATCTGGGAATATTGGGGTACTGTACTTTCCAGGGGGTTCCTCCACTGCAACGCATACAACAAGAACGCTGGTAAATTTGAGTCTAGAAAAATAATCTGGGAATATTGGGGGTACTTTCCAGGGGGTCCTCCCCTGCAACGCATGCAACATGAACGCTAGTAAACCTGAGTCTAGAAAAATAATCTGGGAATATTGGCGGGTACCGACTTTCCAGGGCGTCCTCACCCTGCAACGCATGCAACATGAATGCTGGTAAACCTGAGTCTAAGAAAAAATAATCTGGGAATATTGGGGTACTTACCAGGGGGTCCTCTCCTGAAACGCTGGAACTTGAACGCTGGTAAACCTGAGTCTAGAAAATAGTCTGGGAATATTGGGGTACTGTACTTTCCAGGGGGTCCTCCCCTGCAACGCATGCATCATGAACGCTGGTCTAAACCTGATTCTAGAAAAATAATCTGGGAATATTGGGGTACTTTCCAGGGGGTCCTCCCCTGCAACGCATGCAACATGAACGCTGGTAAATCTGAGTCTAGAAAAATAATCTGGGAATATTAGGTTACTTTCCAGGGGGTCCTCCCCTGCAACGCATGCAACAAGAACGCTGGTAAATTTGAGTCTAGAAAAATAATCTGGGAATATTGGGTTAGCTTTCCAGGGGGTCCTCCCCTGCAACGCATGCAACACGAATGCTGGTAAACCTGAGTCTAGAAAAATAATCTGGGAATATTTGGGTACTTTCCAGGGGGTCTTCCCCTGCAACGCATGCAATATGAACGCCGGTAAATTTGAGTCTAGAAAAATAATCTGGGAATATTGGGGTACTTTCCAGAGGGTCCGCCCCTGCAACGCATGCAACATGAACGCTGGTAAATCTGAGTCTAGAAAAATAATCTGGGAATATTGGGTTACTTTCCAGGGGGTCCTCCCCTGCAACGCATGCAACAAGAACGCTGGTAAATTTGAGTCTAGAAAAATAATCTGGGAATATTGGGTTACTTTCCAGGGGGTCCTCCCCTGCAACGCATGCAACAAGAACGCTGGTAAATTTGAGTCCAGAAAAATACTCTGGGAGTATTGGGTTACTTTCTCCAGGGGGTCCGCCCCTGGCAACGCATGCAATATGAACGCTGGTAAATTTAAGTCTAGAAAAATAATCTGGGAATATTGGGGTACTTTTCCAGAGGGTCCGAACCTGCAACGCATGCAACATGAACGCTGGTAAATCTGAGTCTAGAAAAATAATCTGGGAATATTGGGTTACTTTCCAGGGGGTCCCTCCACTGCAACGCATGCAACAAGAACGCTGGTAAATTTAAGTCTAGAAAAATAATCTGGGAGGGGGTCCGGCCCTGCAACGCATGCAATATAAACGCTGGTAAATTTGAGTCTAGAAAATAATCTGGGAATATTGGGTTACTTTCCAGGGGGTCCTCCCCTGCAACGCATGCAATATGAACGCTGGTAAATTTGAGTCTAGAAAAATAATCTGGGAATATTGGGGTACTTTCCAGGGGGGTCCGCCCCTGCAGACGCATGCAACAAGAACGCTGGTAAATTTGAGTCTAGAAAAAATAATCTGGGAATATTGGGGTACTGTACTTTCCAGGGGGTCCTCCACTGCAACGCATACAACAAGAACGCTGGTAAATTTGAGTCTAGAAAAAATAATCTGGGAATATTGGGGTACTTTCCAGGGGGTCCTCCCCTGCAACGCATGCAACATGAACGCTAGTAAACCTGAGTCTAGAAAAATAATCTGAGAATATTGGTGGTACCGACTTTCCAGGGCGTCCTCCCCTGCAACGCATGCATCATGAATGCTGGTAAACCTGAGTCTAGAAAAATAAATCTGGGAATATTGGGGTACTTTACCAGGGGGGTCCTCTCCTGAAACGCTGGAACTTGAACGCTGGTAAACCTGAGTCTAGAAAAATAGTCTGGGAATATTGGGGTACTGTACTTTCCAGGGGGTCCTCCCCTGCAACGCATGCAACATGAACGCTGGTAAACCTGATTCTAGAAAAATAATCTGAGAATATTGGGGTACTTTCCAGGGGGTCCTCCCCTGCAACGCATGCAACATGAACGCTGGTAAATCTGAGTCTAGAAAAATAATCTGGGAATATTAGGGTTACTTTCCAGGGGGTCCTCCCCTGCAACGCATGCAACAAGAACGCTGGTAAATTTGAGTCTAGAAAAATAATGCTGGGAATATTGGGTTACTTTCCAGGGGGTCCTCCCCTGCAACGCATGCAACAAGAACGCTGGTAAATTTGAGTCTAGAAAAAATAATCTGGGAATATTGGGTTACTTTCCAGGGGGTCCTCCCCTGCTACGCATGCAACAAGAACGCTGGTAAATTTGAGTCTAGAAAAATAATCTGGGAGGGGGGTCCGGCCCTGCAAACGCATGCAATATAAACGCTGGTAAATTTCAGTCTAGAAAAATAATTTGGGAATATTGGGGTACCTGACTTTTGCCCAGCAACGTCATTCACCCCTTGTGAACACAACTAATAACCTGCCCTGAATTTGCCCAGCCACCTCCTTCCCTCCTTGTGAACAAGACTAATAACCTGCCCTGACTTTGCCCAGGCCACCCTCCTTCCCCCATAGTGAACAAGACTAATAACCTGCCTTGACTTTGCCCAGCCACCTCCTTCCCCCCTTGTAAAACAAGACTAATAACCTGCCCTGTTATTGGTGTACTTTCCAGGGGGTCAGCCCCTGCAACGCATGCAATATGAAAGCTGGTAAATTTGAGACTAGAAAAATAATCTGGGAATATTGGGGTACTTTCCAGAGGGTCCGCCGCTGCAACCGCATGCAACATGAACGCTGGTAAATCTGAGTCTAGAAAAATAATCTGGAAATATTGGGTTACTTTCCAGGGGTCCTCCCCTGCAACGCATGCAACAAGAACGCTGGTAAATTTGAGTCTAGAAAAATAATCTGGGAATATTGGGTTACTTTCCAGGGGGTCATCCCCTGCAACGCATGCAACAAGAACGCTGCTAAATTGGAGTCTAGAAAAAATAATCTGGGAATATTGGGTTACTTTCCAGGGCGGGTCCTCCCCTGCAAACGCATGCAACAAGAACGCTGGTAAATTTTGAGTCTAGAAAAATAATCTGGGAGGGGGTCCGACCCTGCAACGCAGGCAATATAAACGCTGGTAAATTTGAGTCTAGAAAAATAATCTGGGAATATTCGTGTTACTTTTCCAGGGGGTCCTCCCCTGCAACGCATGCCAATATGAACGCTGGTAAATTTGAGTCTAGAAAAATAATCTGGGAATATTGGGGTACTTTCCAGGGGGGTCCGCCCCCTGCAACTCATGCAAACAAGAACGCTGGTAAAATTTGAGTCTAGAAAAAATAATCTGGGAATATTGGGGTACTGTACTTTCCAGGGGTCCTCCCCTGCAACGCATGCAACAAAAACGCTGGTAAATTTGAGTCTAGAAAAAATAATCTGGGAATATTGGGGTACTTTCCAGGGGGTCCTCCCCTGCAACGCATGCAACATGAACGCTAGTAAACCTGAGTCTAGAAAAATAATCTGGGAATATTGGGGGGTACCGATTTTCCAGGGGGTCCTCCCCTGCAACGCATGCAACATGAATGCTGGTAAACCTGAGTGTAGAAAAATAATCTGGGAATATTGCGGGTACTTACCAGGGGGTCCTCACCTGAAACGCATGGAACTTGAACGCTGGTAAACCTGAGTCTAGAAAAATAACCTGGGAATATTGGGGTACTGTACTTACCAGGGGGTCCTCCCCTGTAACGCATGCAACATGAATGCTGGTAAACCTGATTCTAGAAAAATAATCTGGGAATATTGGGGTACTTTCCAGGGGGTCCCTCCCCTGCAATGCATGCAACATGAACGCTGGTAAATCTGAGTCTAGAAAAATAATATGGGGAATATTAGGTTACTTTCCAGGGGGTCCTCCCCTGCAACGCATGCAACAAGAACACTGGTAAATTTGAGTCTAGGAAAATAATCTGGGAATATTGTGTTACTTTCCAGGGGTTCCTCCCCTGCAACGCATGCAACAAGAACGCTGGTAAATTTGAGTCTAGAAAAATAATCTGGGAATATTGGGTTACTTTCCAAGGGGTCCTCCCCCTGCAACGCATGCAACAAGAACGCTGGTAAATTTGAGTCTAGAAAAATAATCTGGGAGGGGGTCCGGCCCTGCAACGCATGCAATATAAACGCTGGTAAATTTGAGTCTAGAAAAATAATCTGGGAATATTGGGGTACTTGACTTTGCCCAGCCACCTCCTTACCCCTTGTGAACAAGACTAATAACCTGCCCTGAATTTGCCCAGCCACCTCCTTCCCTCCTTGTGAACAAGACTAATAACCTGCCCATGACTTTGCCCATCCACCTCCTTCCCCCATAGTGAACAAGACTAATAACCTGCCCTGACTTTGCCCAGCCACCTCCTTCCCCCCCTTGTGAACAAGACTAATAACCTGCCCTGTTATTGGTGTACTTTCCAGGGGGTCCGCCCCTGCAACGCAGGCAATATGAACGCTGGTAAATTTGAGTCTAGAAAAACAATCTGGGAATATTGGGGTACTTTCCTGAGGGTCCGCCCCTGCAACGCATGCAACATGAACGCTGGTAAATCTGAGTCTAGAAAAATAATCTGGGAATATTGGGTTACTTTCCAGGGGGTCCTCCCCTGCAACGCATGCAACAAGAACGCTGGTAAATTTGAGTCTAGAAAAATAATCTGGGAATATTGGGTTACTTTCCAGGGGGGTCCTCACCTGCAACGCATGCAACAAGAACGCTGCTAAATTTGAGTCTAGAAAAATAATCTGGGAATATTGGGTTACTTTCAAGGGGGTCCTCCCCCCGCAACGCATGCAACAAGAACGCTGGTAAATTTGAGTCTAGAAAAATAATCTGGGAGGGGGTCCGACCCCTGCAACGCATGCAATATAAACGCTGGTAAAATTTGAGTCTAAAAAAAATAATCTGGGAATATTGGGTTACTTTCCAGGGGGTCCTCCCCTGCAACGCATGCAATATGAACGCTGGTAAAATTTGAGTCTAGAAAAATAATCTGGGAATATTGGGGTACTTTCCAGGGGGTCCGCCCCTGCAAACGCATGCAACAAGAATGCTGGTAAATTTGAGTCTAGAAAAATAATCTGGTAATATTGGGGGTACTGTACTTTCCAGGGGGTCCTCCCCTGGCAACGCATGCAACAAGAACGCTGGTAAATTTGAGTCTAGAAAAATAATCTGGGAATATTGGGGTACTTTCCAGGGGGTCCTCCCCTGCAACGCATGCAACATGAACGCTAGTAAACCTGAGTCTAGAAAAATAATCTGGGAATATTGGTTGGTACCGACTTTCCAGGTGGTCCTCCCCCTGCAACGCAATGCAACATGAATGCTGGTAAACCTGAGTCTAGAAAAATAATCTGGGAATATTGGGGTAACTTACCAGGGGGGTCCTCTCCTGAAAACGCATGGAACTTGAACGCTGGTAAACCTGAGTCTAGAAAAATAATCTGAATATATTGGGGTACCTGTACTTTCCTGGGGGTCCTCCCCTGCAACGCATGCAACATGAACGCTGGTAAATTTGAATCTAGAAAAATAATCTGGGAATATTGGGGTACCCTGACTTTTGCCCCAGCCACCTCCTTCACCCGTTGTGAACAAGACCAATAACCTGCCCTGAATTTGCCCAGCCACCTCCTTCCCTCCTTGTGAACAAGACTAATAACCTGCCCTGACTTTGCCCAGCCACCTCTTTCCTCCATAGTGAACAAGACTAATAACCTGCCCTGACTTTGCCCACCCACCTCCTTCCCCCATAGTGAACAAGACTAATAACCTGCCCTGTCTTTGCCCACCCACATCCTTCCCCCATAGTGAACAAGACTAATAACCTGCCCTGTCTTTTGCCCAGCCACCTCCTTCCCCCCCTTGTGAACAAGACTAATAACCTGCCCTGTTATTGGTGTACTTTCCAGGGGGTCCGGCCCTGCAACGCATGCAATATAAACGCTGGTATATTTGAATCTAGAAAAATAATCTGGAATATTGGGGTACCTGACTTTGCCCCAGCCACCTCCTTCGCCCCCTTGTGAACAAGACTAATAACCTGCCCTGTTATTGGTGTACTTTCCAGGGGGTCCGCCCCTGCAAACGCATGCAATATGAACGCTGGTAAATTTGAGTCTAGAAAAATAATCTGGGAATATTGGGGTACTTTCCAGAGGGTCCGCCCCTGCAACGCATGCAACATGAACGCTGGTAAATCTGAGTCTAGAAAAATAATCTGGGAATATTGGGTTACTTAAAATACTTATCAAAATCTTGAACTATGTTTTCTTTGATTTTCATTTATGTAGATTTTTTTTTTTTTGCACAATTTAAGGAATAAATTGACATATTTAATCTATGACTTGACTTTTAATTGAGTAACTATTATTTTATTAATAATAATGATAATAATAATAGTAATAATAATAAAGTTTCTTATTTTTATTATTAATTCATTATTATTATTATTATTATTATTATTATTATTATTATTATTATTATTATTATTATTATTATTATTATTATGGAAATTAAAATGCTAAAACTCTGACTTGGGCATTTCAGCTCATTCATCGGAAGCAGAGTTAATGGAAGGCACAAGCGCTTGGAGTTAAAAGCAGAGTTAATGCAAGCGCTTGCAGTTAGTTAAAAGCGTCGGGCTCTGTAATTCATCCGAATAACTTTCTCCACAGCGAACCCTAATTGCATTCAGTGCCATTACTTTAATTACTTTACTTTA
>NC_090736.1:82650-105150 GCF_036898095.1 Palaemon carinicauda | reverse complement strand
TTACTGGAAGACTATAACACAAAAATACAGACAGACACACAGACACACACATATATAAATATATATGTATATAGATATATATATTATATATATATATATATATATATATATATATATATATATATATATATATATATATATATATATATATATATATATATATATATCTATCTATCTATATATCTATATATATATGTATATATATCGATATATATATATATATATATATATATATATATATATATATATATATATATATATATATATATATATATAAAGTATTCGTGTGCATGTGTGTGTGTGTGTTTCTGTGCGTGTGCATGTGTTTACATCCACAGCAACGTTAAAAGGGTGATTAGAGATAGTCATTCGTCTTATTGACATTATCATATTAAACATGAAATATAAAAAGAGAAACTTACGAGGTGCACTATTTTCATAAGAAGGAGCCCTCAAGTTAGTCTAAAAATATACAAATCTTTCACCGAATATTCTTTGCTGAAAGGTGACACAAGTTTGCCTCGTCTTCACAAGGACGTGTAGGACTTCGTGGTAGCACCGAAGAGAGGGAAGAGCGGTAAGCCCGTCACAACATTCCGAAGGGAGAAAGAGATAGATGACGTCTTTGTGAGGCCCAAGGAGGAAAGAAGTAGGAGCCGAAGGATTCTCCAGAGGGAAAGGTGATCTGCAAAGGGACCACTGTCCCACTTGAACAAAATTTGTATATTTCCTATTCTAGAGATTTCCATTTTCATATATGTAAGAATGTCGTTCTTCATCTATCTCTTTTTGCATATTTGTTCCTCATACAATATTTACTTTTATATCACGTTTAGTTGAATACGTTTTTACTCTTTATACCTCTCACGTTATGTTTTGAAAGGGGAATAGATTATAACAAATATACTTTGTCATTAAGGTAAGAGAAAAAATAAACTTGAATTAAGAGATTACTAAAGGTATCATAGATGACAGTTACAATCAGGGGTAGATTTAATACTAATCATACTAACCTCATGACCGGAAGTAAATGATTTGAAAGAATATATCATTAACATTCATACACTTGGGAGAGCCAAACTGTTAACTAGGGAACAAAGATGTTTACTTATACCATTGGGTATCGGATGTTTTTCACAGTAGATGTCCAAATGTCTGCTTATACCATTGGGTATCAGATGGTTTTTCACAGCAGATGTCCAAATTTCTGCTTATACCATTGGGTATCAGATGGTTTTTCACAGCAGATGTCCAAATGTCTGCTTATACCATTGGGTATCAGATGGTTTTTCACAGCAGATGTCCAAATGTCTGCTTATACCATTGGGTATCGGATGTTTTTTCACAGCAGATGTCCAAATGTCTGCTTATACCATTGGGTATTGGATGTTTTTTCACAGCAGATGTCCAAATGTCTGCTTATACCATTGGGTATCGAATGTTTTTCACAGCAGATGTCCAAATGTTTACTTGTACCATTGGGTATCAGATGTTTTTCACAGCAGATGTCCAAATGTTTATTTATACCATGGGATATCAGATATATTTGCCAGCAGACGTTGAAGTTTGGGGAGTATGTTGTTTTTATATGCATAAAACCTGTGTGATAATTAAAACAGCATTTCGTAGGGTCCCATGTTTAGAGATGTTCATAGATGTTTATTTCTCATGAGAAGTAGACGTATCTGTCCCCTTGGTGACAAGATGGATTGTGAAGTAAGAGTTAAAAAGAAAGTAAGAAAAGTAGTTATAGTATGGATGAAATAGAGAGATATCCTCACCCTTGATACATATAAATATCTCAACAGCAGAAAACATGTAGAGAAAGCTGGTGCCTTAGGCCCTGAGAAACAAACAGATTGAGATTTAAAAAGGTGAGAATATGCTGGAAAAGAGACGAAGTTCATAAAAATTTTGATGGGGATTAGATACTTTAAAGAGGAATTGGGAACAAAAGATGAAATATGTGCATGAATGCCAAGAAAATAATTTGGAAAAATGGGAAATATAGACTTTGGCTACATCTTATGGCAGATCTTAAGAGAAAGATAACAGGACAGATGAAAGTGAAGAGAGCTCATGAAAGAAAAAATGATGTTGCAATGTTGTGAACATTTTATTGAGGCTTTATATAGAATATCATAATTAATAATTCGATAACATTGATATTATTGACAATAATTTGAAGCATATCACTTGACAGTGAATCGACTTGTAAAAATATCGAATTACCAACTACTTCTTGAATAACAGATTATGATTGACGCGAGTCACTCAACTTCGAAGCTCATCAGTAGGCCTATCCACGTTACAGGAATTCCTGTATGAAAGAGGCGCCTCCGAGATGTATTGCCCAGTTGTCAGGTGCTGTCAAGAGCGATTATGTCCAACAGACATTGTTCTGCCGAGATGCTGTCAAGCGTCTGTCAATTTCTGGGTCCCTTTAATCTCGGGACTTTTAGGCTCATCATGTCAACATGTTTATATTGAGCGTTCTCGCTCAGCAAATACAAAATCGACGAAATATTTTCTTTTCATGGAGCTCTCTGTGAATGTCCCCAATTGCTCCTCTTGTACGACAATTATGGTTAAGAGAAACAAAATACAAAGTTTATTTTAATAAACATGGTGGCCTGGTGGTAACGTCCTTGCCTAGTGATAGCCAGACTGGGGTTCGAGTTCCACTCAAATTCGTTAATTCTTTTTGTCGTTGCAACCTCAACATCCTTGTGAGCTAAGGTTTTTGGGTTTAGGGGAGCTGAGTCATCAGCACCCATTGCCTGGCCCTCCTTGGTCCTAGCTTGCGTGGAAAGGGGGCTTAGGCGCTGATCTTATGCATATATGGTCAGTCTCTAGGGCAATGTCCTGCTTGATAGAGAAATATCATTTTCCCTTTGCCTCTGCCATTCAAGAGCGGCCTTTAAACCTTTAAACCTTTAAATGGGCTTAATTTACGAACTCAAAATATACCATTTAGGAAATTTACAAGATGGTTTACTGGTAGATTTCCTGCAAATTACAGAAATTAATAATGAACCCACAGGATTTCCTCCCACACTTTATCTCCAGTTTCACTTTTCACAAACTAAGGTGAAATCAATCTCGGAAATCAGTCATGAAATCACACATTATTATTATTATTATTATTATTGTTGTTGTTGTCGTCGTCATCATCATCATCATCATCATCATCATTATCATCATCATCATCATTATTATTATTATTATTATTATTATTATTATTATTATTACTTGCTAAGTTACCACCCTAGTTGGAAAAGCAGGATAGTATAAGTGCTGTAAGCCCAAGGATCCAACGGGGAAAAATAGCCCTGTGAGGAAAAGAAATGAATAAACTAAAATAGAAGTAATGAACAATTAAAATTCTTTAACAACAATAACATTATAATTATTAGGATAGGATAGTGATAAGTTTATCTTTAACCATAAACCTCAAAAAAAAAAAAAAAAAAAAAAAATGAATCAAAGTTAACTTGCATATATCAAATTTTGACATTTCAACACAGACCTAATTCTTTTGAGATTTATCGTGAAGACTCCACTCCTAATAAGTCTTCAGCTCATCTGATTATAATGAATGATAAATGGAGGAAAGTTTTTTTTTTTTTTTTTTTTTTTTTTTTTTTTTCTTTTTTTTTTGAGGTCAGGGGCAAATCATTAGCATCGTCGGCTCACCACTGCCAACCTTATATGGATACAATCTTGAGTCACGAAAGAGACGATGATGAAAGGACAGCCAGCTCACACGAATGTAGTAAAGGTTCATTGATTTATTTTATGTATAGAATGATTACTTTTCGTATCAAATTAATTATTTTATGCCTAAATAAAATCATCATCATCATCGTCATCATCTCCTCCTACGCATATTGACGCAAAGGGCTCCGGTTAGATTTCACCGGTCCCTAGCTTGAGATTTTAATTCAATATTTCTCCATTCATCATCTCCTACTACGCTCTTCATAGTCCTCAGCCATTTAGGCCTGGGTCTTCCATATCTTCTAGTGCCTTGTAGAGCCCAGCTGAACGTTTGGTGAACTAATCTCTCTTGGGGAGTGCGAAGAGCATGCCTAAACCATCTCCATCGCCATCATGATGAAGGGTGGCTGGAGAAATAAAATAATGTTTTTTAATTTAAAGAATTAACAGGAATATCGAATTATCTTTTATACCGTTGCAGACAAAATAAAAAAAAATAATTGCTATTTATACAACAACTATAACAGACAATTTGTATCTGTTATTGTTGCACCAGGGAATTAGAATTAAAAATGAGTCACTTGGTAACAAAGTTTCAAGTACCTGAAATGTTATTCTTTTTAACGAATACAGAAATATCTCGCCATGACTCTGATATAAAATTAGCAAAAAAATATTGATACTAATATTCTGTTTTGATGACATAGATAAAAATTTTAAATCAAAAGAATTAAAATTCATTTATAATCAAAGAATTTGGGTAAAAGACAAAACAAAGGACTCATCCAGACGAGAAAGCTGAAAAACTTTAATTTAATTCAACCGAATCATTTATTCAATAGTTGAACTACGTTTTACAAATACTGATGAAACAACAGTTATCTTAAACCTGTCACCCATCAGACATCTGATTGATGAATATCTATGCAAAGCGAAAGTGACAATAAAGATATATTTTTCATTTTGAATTTTATAACTCAAGTTTTTCTAATAATAGATAAGATGCATAAAAAGGGTTCACATAATTGTTGCTTCACTGGAGAGGCAAGAGAATTCTGTCTTTTAAAACGTAAAAGTCTGAAATCGAATGTTTATGTAGTACGAATTTAAAAGAATTGCGTCCACAGTTTTTCTCCCAACAAAAAGAAATAGACTTTATTTTTAAACTTTGTTTTCTGTTGTTTTTTTTTTTGGACAAATGATCGAGAATATAAATGCAATATCCAAAGTAGCGTTTATTTAAAGTCTCCTTTGATGTTATGACTAAAAGTGATTTTACTTAGCTTTTGTTCGTGTTATTGGGTAGTCTTTCTTTTAAATATTTTTGAGATAAGAAAATTAGGAAAAATTAAGCATCTAAATTATTGAAGAGTGATATCTTAATTACGACATGAGGAAATTGTTTACATATAGACAATCGAATAGAGAAACTATTTTTTTCCATTTATTGTGTTGTGTTCGTCATTGCGAAAAGTAAAAGAAGTCTTGTCAGCCTTTTTATTCTCTGTCTACTCAGTTTATCATCAAAATATTCTATTATTTACATAATTTCTCATGTAACAACCGCTTGGGTAACTATTTCTCTTCCTATTGTTTTGTTAAAGCTTTATAGTTTATATTGGGAATATCTATTTTAATGTTGTTACTTTTCTTTAAATATTTTATTTTTCCTTGTTTCCTTTCCTCACTGGGCTAATTTCCCTGTTGGGGCCCCTTGACTCATAGCCTCCTATTTTTCCAACTAGGGTTGTAGCTTAGCGAGTAATAATAATAATAATAATAATAATAATAATAATAATAATAATGATAATAATAACGACACTGAATTCTTGTATCAGTGTTCTTCAGGTTTCTCTATATCAAAACTTTCCGAATAGGCCTAGGTATTCTCGAGAGAAAGAGGAATGTTATTTTACTTTAGATCTTTAGGTAACCAAACCAATTTCCTCCTGGGTAGTGCAATGGTAACGCGTTTGCCTTGCATTCGCATGGCAGCAGATCGATCCCAGCCTGGGACCGTGAGTTTAAGCGGTTTACTGGGGAGGCCACTGATGTGGTTGGGCACCATAGTGGGGGGGATGGGCTTGCCCAGCGGACGTTCTGGTGAGCATCTAATCTGATGAAACTTTGAACTATAACCAGACACCTTTAACCTTTAAACACTTTTGCAAAAGAATCATCAACTATAAAATAATGGAGACATTAAATATCTGCGTGTAGTTCTTGCTAGTGAGCATTCCTCCTGAATAGGAAGAGAGTGGCATGCATGAAGTATTTGATCCGGCTCAAAGTTCTTTGCTTGCCAGGCAAGTGAATTAATCTTCAATGAGCATTGGAGCTATTGCATTTTTGTGTTCGTTTATGCTTCAAATTGTTGGAAAGAAAATAATGACGACCATTTGTGAGAGATGGACATAGCAAACCTTTTATAGTGTACTCGTTGTTATTTATCTAGCATTGTTAAGTTGTATTTCAATGCTATATATGATGAATAAAAACCTGAAGAGAAGTATATTTTTCATGTACGCGTTTCTGAATGCAAGTGTAGTTTCATACGTTTATGATAAACATTTATTTGAGCATACACTGTTAAAAGAATATTATTATTAATGTCACTTTCCTGCCGCCATAAAAATATTCAAAGTAAAAATTTAGATAGAAAATAGTCTTGAGTATATAAAGACTTATGATGTGAATTTATAATTCAGCATACCTCAAGCAAGAGAACGCTAACACCACGACAGTGGAAGACACGGTACTGAGGCTCTGGCAGTACCCAAGATTAGAGAGCAATGATTTGATTGTAAAGTGTCCTTTTCCAAGAAGAGATGCTTACCACATACAGAAGAAGTTGTTCATTTATCTTCCGGCGACTTTTTTACCTTTTACGGATAGTTCCAGCGCTTGATGACACTTCCAGTCAAATATGTTCATGAAGTGAGAGGAGAAATTGTTCAATGTTCAGTCGCTTTGTGTCGCCTCAATTTCATATCTCGTTTCTTATCTCCTCTTACTTTGCCGTCATCATTATCTGCACTCTTCTGGCATTCACGTAAAGCAACTCTCTCCCTAATTTACTTCATTAAGCCATAAATACATACGTTCCTACAAAAAAATATATACATACGTATATATGCATATATACACATACATAAACACACACACACACACACACACACACACACACACATATATATATATATATATATATATATATATATATATATATATATATATATATATATACACACATATTGTGGTTGTGTATAATCTGTATTTACATACACATATATACAGTATATATATATATATATATATATATATATATATATATATATATATATATATATATATATGTATATGTGTGTGTGTGTGTGTTTGTGAGTGTGTGACTTTTTGTGTATATGTGTATAATCTGTATTTACATGTATATATATATATATATATATATATATATATATATATATATATATATATATATATATATATATATATATATATACAGTATAAAATGTACATCCACTTATTACAAAGCAGCTCATTTATGTAGAGTCAACAAAGGCTGCCATTATGAGAAAAAAAAAAAATAAAAAAAGAAAAAAAAAAACGGCCTCGCAAAATGTTTTGATTGGCGTAATCATCATATATCTCTACATGGGACAGCTGGATAATTGCATGTGACAGAGGCCATTATAATATCCTGATGAATGAGACTGCCAAATAATTAATGAATAGAGGAATTCACAATGAAGCCAGAACAGTATTCCTCTGTTACTCTGAAATAAATTTCGCAAATCAATATAATTGATTTCGTGTTGACAATGGAGGTTAGGCAAATTGCAATTATCAATATTTTCTTAAATAGAATATACAAAAGTTAAAGGCGTCTGGTTTCAGTTCCAATGTCATCGGTATAGATACTCACCAGAACGTCAGATGGGCTAGCCAAACATCCCACTGTGGTGCCCAACCACAGCAGTGGCCTCCCCAAACAGCTCAAACTCATGGTCCCGGGGGAGGGGGGATCGATCTGCTGCCCTGCAAATGCTAGCTTAACATGTTACCACTGTACTAGCCAGGAGGCTATGAATCAACGGAAGTTACAATATAATAATAACGAAAAACAGTAGAGGAAAATAAATTGAATATTAAGAACATGTCTTTTATTAATTATACTTCAGTATAATCTTTGTTTTTTATACTGAATCCTAACAGTAAAAATGTTAAGTAACACAATATTTAATGATAAAAAAATCAGATGTTGGTGACGTGTTCATCACAAATATAACTAAACTCGAAAGCTCCCAGTATTTAGCCTAAAATAAGTATTCACTTTACCGAAATGACATTTACCGGGTACCAGAATAGTCTCCTGGTATTAAGAACAAATGTTAAGATTGGTTTATGATCATAACCCATAAAATCGTTGAACTTCTTGCTATACTCTTGTGGAAATGTTCAATATTCTCCAACAATCTTATCTCCAAGACTACCTAGCATGGATATTTTCTTCATATCTCTACTGTAGAGTCAGCATATGAAAAGTGGGAGGCGATGTCCGTAGACTTTGGTTAAATGTTGGCAATATTCATTAGCGGTCTGAAATATCTTTTTTCTTCCATATTTCTAGGAGGAAGGACGGAATGAAAAGTATGTAAAAAATACAATGGAGAGACATTCCAGCTTGAAATAGATTACAGAAGACATGGTGATGAGAAAGTTATCTAGTTTCAAACTAGATAGAATATCGCTACTCATACAAATGCTACAGGATTATTCATAGATTTCCAAAGAATGAAATAACCTTGCATCTGATGCTTCCAACGGGACCAAATTATATTTACTGTGATCATGGTCTTTGCGGAGGATACTGGTGCAGAAGGTTACCCTTAAGGAGCAACCTTTTAAATCACTTAAGAAAGACAGAACTATATGGCTGACTATACTGGAGAGAAGAAAACTCTTGAAGGTATTAATAATATTAAATGCTTAGCTGAACTCTTCAATTCTATGATTTTAAAAAATAGACATAATGTGCAAATACTTAGTATCTTAAGAGATTCTTGCAAACTTATTGTTTACGACGTAAGGAATCTGTCTGCGTTTGAATAAACAAGGCATTGCCGATGTTTTTGAGATAAGCGGGACATAAATATGTCATTAAGGCAACTTCATCGTTCGCGAGATGAATGCAGCATCAGCGTTTAAGAGATTCTTACAACATGAGAGTTCAAATAGAAGAACAGCAGTAGCGTTTGAAAACTTTATGCTTTGACTTTGCTTTGCTTTGACGGCTGCTTTTCCGGTCCCATACAGCAGGGGGACCCCACTCTCTACAGGACCTCCACTGTCGTTATATCTTGTTCCTTTCAGAATATTCAATGTTTCATATCACCTATTACTCATTTACTGACAATGTAAACGTTTAAGATGTGAAGAACGGGAATGTATTCTTAAGATAAAAAAGAGAAAGTCATCGTTTAAAAGGCGTACGTAGAAGGAGTGTACAAGAAATTAAGATAGAACATGATTACGAGATAGTGAGGTCGTGGGTGTTCAAGACATGAATGTAACCCTTCTGCTGAAGGAAAGAAATCATTAGGCATATACTGTTTGGCCTCAGGTCTTTGAGTATATAGAACATTCTACGCCCGTGAAGTGATATTACTTTCCTTAGCTAGAAAGTTTTTGGGTCCTTTAAGTGGCCAGATAGTGCTGCATTGGATCCCTCTCTAGTTACAGATCATCTTTGCCTATATATATATATATATATATATATATATATATATATATATATATATATATATATATATATATATATATATATATATATAATATTCTGTCTTATTCTTTGGCAGTAGGTTGGACAGGGCCCCAACCACCAGTTGAGATACTACCGCTAGAAAGTTATTGGGTCTTTTTACTGGCTAGACAGTACTGTATACACCTATCTCTGGTTACGGGTCATTTTTACTTTGTCTATACATACACCTAATAGTCTGGCCTATTTATTCCAGATTCTCCTCTGTCCTCATACATCTGCTCAAGGGGTTAACTGGTGAACTGCAATTGTTCTTCGTTACTTTCCTCTTGGGAAGGGCACAGGAGACTCTATAGCTATGACAGCAGCTCTTCTGGGAGAAGGACACGCAAAAATCAAATCATTGTTCTCTAATCTCGGGTAGTGCCATAGCCTCTTTACCATGATCTTCCACGGTCTTGGGTTAGAGTTCTCTTGCTTGAGGTTAAACACGGGCACACTATTCTTTCTCATTTATCTTCCTCTTATTGTTTTGACGTTTTTGTAGATTATATATAAAAGGTTTATTTTAACTTTATACTGTTAAATGATTTATTTTAATTGTTTATTGCTTCGCTTTTAGTTTATTTGTTTCCTTGTTTCCTTTTATTCACGGGGTTATTTTCCTTGTTGGATCCGATGGGCTTATAGCATCCTGCTTTTCCAACTAGGATTGTAGCTTAGCTAGTCATAATAATAATGAATGATCTTTATATGCCTTAAAACACCAAATACCAAGAATAGTGTAGACTTTAGATCGTTGTCAGTGGGAGAGTGTTTGAGCTAATGTGGCCAAGGTCCTGGAGGAATTGCTGTATGAACTTGAGCAGTAGAAAGACATTTTTTCAAAGACGTTCGTCAACATGAAGTAAACATCAGCTGTGAAGGAACTGTATCAGTGCCACATAATTATATACAGCACTTTCTTTAGTAGCATTAGAAATTCATCCGAATTCTATAATTGGGAATGTTTTTAAATGCCATATTTATGGAAAGGAAGTGTTTAACTTGATCATCATCATCATCATCATCATCATCATCATCATCATCATCATCATCATCTCCACCTACTCTTATTGACGGAAAGGGCCTCGGTTAGATTTCGCCAGTCGTTTCTATTTGGAGCTTTTAATTCAATACTTCTTCACTCATCATCTCCTACGTAATGCTTCATAGTCCTCAGCTATGTAGGCCTGGGTCTTCCAACTCTTCTAGTGCCTTGTGGAGCTCAGTTGAAAGTTTGGTGAACTAATCTCTCTTAGGGAGTGCGAAGAGCATGGCCAAACCATCTCCATCTACCCCTCACCATGATATCATCCACACATGACACTCGAGTAATCTTCCTTATAGTTTCATTTCTAATCCTGTCCTGCCATTTCACTCCCAATATACTTCTGAGGACCTTTTTTCTCGAATGTACAAATCTATTGGATATTAGGTAGATCATAATCAATCAATATTTATATTTACGCAATCGTATATATCTGTTTGAGGCTCGTGGTGAAGATGGCAGGTTCATCCTTGCCAAGATCCTTGGACATGATGTGTCGTACAATGCTAGTGGCATTTTGAATTTTATATAAGAAGCAGGTCTTCTTCATGCTATTTAACTTTTATAACACATTTACTTTTTGGTTTTAATTAGATATTCTTTTAATCTTTTTATTTATAATAAACGATATCGGCGTCAATGACCTTCGATGTCAGGATGCCAGAGAACTTCAAATCATTCATTCATTAATTCATTTCTATAATAAAAAAAAAATGGAATTTCGTTCCTGTAATTTTGTATAGTTGTTGACGGAACGTTTGACTTTGACAGAAATGAAATACAACTTTGACAGTTATTGGGTCAGTGACGAAATGAAACGGGAGAGGAGACGGATATTACAAACAGTTGAATGACATCATGAAAACAGTCATGAGGGGAAGGTTGTCTCAGGAACGAAGTTAATAACACTTCAGTAAAGAAGGTAATAACATTTCAGTAAAGAAGTTAATAACTAATAACACTTCAGTAAAGAAGTTAATAACTAATAACATTTCAGTAAAGAAGTTAATACCATTTCAATAAAGAAGTTAATAAGATTTTAGTTAAAGAAGTTAATAGCATATCAGTGAAGAAGTTAATAACATTTTAGTAAAAAGTTAATAACATTTCAATAAAGAAGTTAATAGCATTCCAGTAAAGAAGTTGATAACATTTCAATGAAGAAGTTAATAGCATTTCAGTAAAGAGGTTAATAACATTTCAATAAAGAAGCTAATAGCATTTCAGTAAAGAAGTTAATAACATTTCAACAAATAAGTTAATAACACTTCAATAAATAAGTTAATAACACTTCAATATAGAAGTTAACACCATATCAGTAAAGAAGTTAATATTTCAATAAAGTTAATAGCATTTCAATGAAGAAGTTAATGAACTTTCAACAATGAAATTGATAGCATTTCAATAAAGTTAATAACATTTCAATAAAGTTAATAATATTTAAATGAAGTTAATAACATTCCAGTAAAGTTAATAACACTTTAATAAAGAGGTTAATAACATTTCAACAAAGAAGTTGATAGCATTTCAATAAAGAGGTTAATAACATTTCAAAAAAATTAATAACATCAATAATGAAGTTAATAACATTTCAATAAAGTTAATAACATTTCAATAAAGAATTTGATAACATTTAATTAAAGTTAATAACACCTCAATAAAGAAGTAAACACTAATTCAGGCCACCGTAAGAGAATCTTAGTTAATAAAAAAGCCAACTTGTATTTGAAGCTGTAATCCCAGTGAGACTCTCACAGAATCCTCCTTCTTATAATTGATTCTGGGAAAATGTCATTTTCTTTCCCAAGGAAGAAAGATTAAAGATCTGATAAACTTTCACGGAACAAAGCTTAATAACCTACAGGAATCTCTTGCATTATTGCATTTCCTTCTTTTTTTTCCTTTTTTCTCTTTCTTTCATTGGATGCCCGGGTTGGCTTTAGTGTTAGTTTTTTGCCTTTACCTTTTGAGAGAGAGAGAGAGAGAGAGAGAGAGAGAGAGAGAGAGAGAGAGAGAGAGAGAGAGAGAGAGAGAGAGAGAGAGAGAGAGAAACTAATCTTGGAAGTGTATCTTTTTATCTTAAGATATGGATTATATTTATTCATGCAATGACTATCTCACCTTTTTTGGACTTAATAAATTTTAACATTTTACTTTGAAATAGATGTCTACGAGTAGATAAGTTCAACTTTGTATATACATATATATATATATATATATATATATATATATATATATATATATATATATATATATATATACATATATATATATATATATATATATATATATATATATATATATATATATATATATATATATATATATATATATATCTATCTATCTATCTATCTATCTATCTATATATATATATATATATATATATATATATATATATATATATATATATATATATATGTATATATATATATATATATATATATATATTAACTATATCAGTGTGTCAATCTCTCACTTATGTGTTTTTGCGTTTTGCCTCTCATGCTAAGAATTACGAGATGAAGCAAATCCCATTGTTTCCGGTAAAACTTTCTTGAATAATAATCCCTAATTCAGCTTATAACTTATCCAATCATTTTCTATGGAATGACCTTCCTTAATCCTCCATTCTTATTTGATAGTCGCTTTACATTTCATGTATTTCTCAGTCAATAGAGATAATGGAAAATATATTATTATTATTATTATTGTTATTATTATTATTATTATTATTATTATTATTATTATTATTATTATTATTATTATTATTATTATTATTATTGTTATTACTTGCTAAGCTACAACCCTACTACTACTATTACTACTACTACTATTACTAGCTTAGCAACAACCTTACTTGCTATAAGCCAAAGGGCTCCAATAGGGAAAGATAGCCCAGTGAGGAAAGGAAATAAGGAAATAAATAAACGATATAAAAAATAATGAAGAATTGAAATAGAATATTTCAAAGACATTAACAACATTAAAACAGATTTTTCATGTATAAACTATAAATGACTCATTTCAGCATGTTCAACCTTCCACGAAATGTTGAAAAAGAAGACATTCTACAGAGTTGAATCGTTTAAAGGTAAAGTAAATATAATCTCAGATTATCATACAGGGGAATAGTGACACAGAAAAAAAAGGAAAAATAAATTATCACTAATTTCTAGTGACAATTGAGCCTTGAGGTAAAAACAAATTAAATATTGAGAAGATTCCTTTTGCAAAAAGCTTCGCTTTTATAACTCAGTCCCTCAGCTGTATTAGAATTACACCCAGTAAATTAAGACTATAACAATATCTCCCTTTTAATTCATATTTGATCATTAAGACGATAATTCATATCTCGTCTCGATTTCAGTTTCTATCTGGGATGTCTAATTCATCCACAATAACAATCCACCGCTTGAGAGTTATGGGGTCCTGGCTAGGCAGTACTACTTTGGATCCTTCTCTCTGGTTACGGTTCACTTTCCTTATGTCTAGACATGCGATGAATAGTCTGGCCTATTTTTACACATTCTCCTCATGTTTTGTTTAAGTTTTTATAGTTTATATAAGGAATATTAATTTTAATGTTGTTACTGTTCTTGAAATATTGTATTTTTCCTTGTTTCCTTACCTTATTGGGCTATTTTCCCTGTTGGAGCCCCTGAGCTTATAGCATCCTGCTTTTCCAGCTAGGGTTGTAGCTTAGCAAGTAATGATAATAGTAATGATAATAATAATAATGGTTATTTTTCTATAGGGAAATTTTGATAATGCATATAAAAGCCAAGTATAACTAATTCAAACGAACTACAAAATAACATTCTGCCACATAAAAATACTTTGATACTTTCAAAATTATCATATAATAAAAACTCCCACCCCCAAAAATATATTCCGAAATTGTTTATTGGTTTTGAAAACGTGTTCCTGATTCTGGAAAAGGCAATTGTGGAATTCTTGAAACCTGAGACTGAGAGGAGACCAAACTGGAAAATCCCTTTTCTAATTAGAGATTAAAATTTAATTAAACAACGGATCTTCCAGGAAACGAATGCGTGTTCAGTTTAGAAAAGGATTTATAGGTAGTAGGTTGTCTAGGGCACCAGCCACCCGTTGAGATACCATCCTTAGAGAGTTATGGGGTCCTTTGACTGGCCAGACAGTACTACACTGCACCCTGCTCTGTGGTTACGGTTCATTTTCCCTTTGCTTACACATACACCGAATAGTCTGGCCTATTCTTTACAGATTCTCCTTTGTCCTCATACACTTGACATAACTGAGATTACCAAACAATTCTTCTTCAGTCAAGAGGTTAACTATATACTATATACTTTATACTACGGTCAGGTGAGAAGGTAACTGGTCTATTTCTGGAAATACTTTGAATGAAAAGTGATGATGTTCATTTATTATTACACTTAATGATGTGTTTTATGTACCGTCATGGAGTAAAGGTTAAGGTGTCTGGTTTCAGTTCCAGTTCCATCAGAATAGATACTCACCAGAACGTCAGCCGGCTAAGCCTAACCCCCCTTACTGTGGTGCCCAACCACAGCAGTGGCCAACCCAGTAAACAGTTTAAACTCACAGTCCTGGGCTGGGATCGATCTGCTTCCATGCGCATGGTAGGCGAACGCGTTACCACTGTACTAGCCAGGAGGCCAGTAGAGCCTTCATCCTGTTAACTCATCTTAATTTGTCGGATAAGAACTTGCTCTCGATTAAATTTCTTATTCGTGATCTAGATATTAATCTCTGGCACTGTCATTCAATTAGTTTTCTTTCTGCATTTTGCATAAGATTTACCAAAACTCTGCCCTTCCTTTGCATTCAGATCGTACTTGACAGTACGATACTCTTCGTAATACTAGGTATGTCATTACTTCTAATAGCCATGCCTTTTCCATAATAAGACTCAATACTACATAATATTCTAGAAGTTTTATTCCAGCTATAACCAAATTATGGAATGATCTTCCTAACCAGGCAGCTGAATCGTCAGAATTTCGAAAGTTCATTCTTGCAGCGAATGTTTTCATGCTGAACAGGCTGGCATAAATCTCTTTTCATTGTATATATATGAAAGATCTATTTTAATATGTTTACTGTTCTTCAAATATTTTATATCAACTGTTCATTAGTTGTCTTGTAATTTAGATATATGTTTATTTCCTTTCCTCACAGGGCTATTGCACCCATTATAGCCCATGGGCTTATAGCATTCTGCTTTTCCAACTAGGTTGTAGCTTAGCTAGTAATAATAGCTGATAGCAGTTACATATCAGAGTTCTGGACTAGACGACGTCAAGTCTAAAATCATAATCAGTATCAGAAAAATATTATTATTATTATTATTATTATTATTATTATTATTATTATTATTATTATTATTATTATTATTATTATTATTATTATTTATTTTTTTTTTTTTTTACCCTAAACAGAAGACCATGACAGCATATGATAGTATATTCTCTAAATAGAACAAATGCAATAAGTGACAAGTATTAATAATGCAATACGCTTTTGGATAGCAATACAGCCTTTATTTTTCCAATACCATCACAAATTACACAGTTTTACACATAATCAAATACACCACTCGATTTGTGAGTAGTTTAAATCTCAGAAGACACACGTGTACTAATTATTATTTTATGATTTAAGAGGGAAAACTTATAATGAAGAAAAATGTAAGCCAATTGAAGTCTTTTGAAGGATAATTAAATCCTGGAAATGTTGAGAAAGATAAACGATGTATTTCTTCCCTTGCAGTTATTCACTCTCTCTCTCTCTCTCTCTCTCTCTCTCTCTCTCTCTCTCTCTCTCTCTCTCTCTCTCTCTCTCTCTCTCTAATTGCAAACACACTTTTTCTTCTTTTCACTCCCTTCCCGCAGGAAAATTTTAAGCGAGACAATGAAGTGAACCATGGCAAATAAGTTGAGAGAGAGAGAGAGAGAGAGAGAGAGAGAGAGAGAGAGAGAGAGAGAGAGAGAGAGAGAGAGAGGGAGGGGAAATCCATTAAAGGCGGAGAATCCACCGGTGTTATTAGCCTTTGTTCCCGAGAAGTTTCTGAAAATCTTTAATCTTTCTTCCTGCGAAATAGAATTCCATTTTCACGAAAGAAAGAAAGTCGTGAGAATTCTATTAACGCTGATGGAGTCAGTGTTTCCTGCAGTGTAATTTTCATAACAAATGTTTATTTAAGTTTATTGTGTATTTTCCGTATTTACTGTTATTATTGACATTATTGATTAAGAAGCTTTATGAAGGTTATATCAAATGTTCCTTGAATAACGTCATTAATATGATTAATGTATTATTATTATTATTATTATTATTATTATTATTATTATTATTATTATTATTATTATTATTATTATTATTACTTATTAAACTACAACCTTAGTTGGAAAAGCAGGATGCTATAAACCCGACGGCTCCAACAGGGAAAATAGCCCAGTGAGGAAAGGAAATAGGTAAAAATAAAATTTTTTAATAACAATAACATTAAAATAAATATTTCCTATGTTTTAGTTTCCGGCATTTTGTATTATTATTATGATCAAGTATCTTTTAGGTATTTTTTTGGCTTAAGTTTCAACCAGCGTTTAGTTCTAAGTGAAATATTTTCTCTAAAGCGATCGTTCACCTTAATAGTTCGCTCATTATTGGAATTTCCTATTTCATTGTGTCAGTCTGTCCAGGCATCTCTTATTCAAGTTATTCTCCCAACGGCTGTCAAAGGTTGAATTCATAACTGTCAGTCACTTTATAATAATGATAATAATGATGATGATGATCATAATCATAATGATAATAATAATAGTGATGATAATAATATTGATGATGATGATGATGATTATGATGATGATAGCAACAACAACAACAACAACAATAATAATAATAATAATAATAATAATAATAATAATCCCGAGAGCTTTCATATCTTCTGCCTTCTTCCTAAACTAACCTATTTCCTAAGTCAACATTTAATATAATATGATAAAATTCTGAGAGTCTTCGTATTTGTATCAACTGCGCAGAATATATCACTTTATAATTAAAATGTGTTAAATTATTATTATTATTATTATTATTATTATTATTATTATTATTATTATTATTATTATTATTAGCTAAGGTACAACCCTAGTTGGAAAAGCAGGATGCTATAAGCCCAAGGGCTCCAACGGGGAAAAATAGCTGTTATATGCATTTCAACGTGTCATCTTTATATATACAATTTAATTTTTAGTTGGATGGTGGAAATCTGTAGAACTAAGTTAAGAGGCAACTACTTTATAGTCCCGAAGACATTAGTGGCGAGAGAAGGAGTACAGATGTCTGTGCATTGGTAAGACTGAAAGCTGAAACAAATAAGAAATAAGATACGCAATCGAAAGTTTATGTAGTACAGAATTGGTAAAAAGGTGTGAGATAGTTTTGGGTGACCTCATTATATTGTTCATTCTCTTTTTACCGCGGTTGTTTTTCTGAACTTCATATGAGAAAGATGGCTCTTGAGAGAGAGAGAGAGAGAGAGAGAGAGAGAGAGAGAGAGAGAGAGAGAGAGAGAGAGAGTATGGTCCTGTGCTTGCATTTACATTTGTGCGTGTTCGAGTACGTGTGCTTATCTTTGAAATACGTCATCATCTAGCGGGATATCGAAATGATTCAAGGCTACATTTCGGCGTCAGTGATCTTAGATATCAGGATGCCAGAAAATCTCAAATCAATCAATCAATGAAGGCTACTTATATTCTTTCCTTATTCTTTTATTGATAGAGTAGCTTATTTAATCCTCTGTAAGTGATTCTTCACACGTAAACTGTTGAAAAAGCGTAATTTTAATCTGAAATTTTTCTTAAAAATAAACTGCTCTCAGCCGTATTTCAGTAAAAGACAGGCGACCGTACTTTTAATCTACTTTGTTATTATCTTTTACGGGTTGGTGGCCGTAATATCTCTCCTGTAAGTCAATATATCGGTTTCTAAAAGGTAAATGCCTGGCAACATTTATTCCAGGATTTTTACCGTTTTTTTACAACCCTAGTTGGAAAAGCAAGATCCTATAAGCCCAAGGGCTTCAACAGGGAAATATAGCTCAGTTAGGAAAGCAAATAAGGAAATAGATAAATGATATAAGAAGTAATGAACAATAAAAATAAAATATTTAAAAAACCAATAAAACATTTGCATTTGCAAATGATCGATTTGGGTAATGTTTCAGTCATAAAATATCCCTTCGATAGAAAACCATTGCAAAAAGAAACATTGTCTTTTAATCTATCGATTAATCCTTCATCATTGCAATTCCTATTCCTATTCCTAATGGAATGGGCCTCGGGTAATTACCGAGCTGTCAAATGAGGAGATCTATGATCATTATTCCAAATAAACCATAATTCGTCTGTCAGCCAGATCTCACACCTCATGAGGCTATTGTTTAGGGCACACAAATGTGTCCTGCCTCTGTGTTATGGTAATAAACACACGCACACACACACACACACATGCATATACGTCGTGTGCGAGCATACACACACATAACATATATATATATATATATATATATATATATATATATATATATATATATATATATATATATATATATATATATGTGTGTGTGTGTGTGTGTGTGTGTGTATGTGTGTGTGTTTGTATGAGCTAAAATATACATTTATGCACGCAATGTTAATAAACGCTCTCTCTCTCTCTCTCTCTCTCTCTCTCTCTCTCTCTCTCTCTCTCTCTCTCTCTCTCTCTCTCTCTCTCTCTCTCTCTCTATATATATATATATATATATATATATATGTATATATTTTATATATATACTGTATATAGACATATATATATATATATACATATGTATATATATATATATATATATATATATATATATATATATATATATATATATATATATATATATATGTGTGTGTGTGTGTGTGTGTGTGTGTGTGTGTCTTTATCTGTATTCGTACATATACGCATAATAAAAAAAGAAGTTCATACTTAGCTCGAAACCCCAACTACCATTGCATCCAACCATCATATGCTGCAATCAACCCATTGCCTTGAAAAGGAGCAACTTTGTCCTCCATCAGAAGGGAACACATCGACTCGACGCCCAGCGTATCTTTGCCTTCCCTCACTCATACGCAAATTGATATCCGAAATCGAAGTTTCTCGAAATTCGAAATTCTTCAAAACTTTTTTTTAATTTTTTTTCTTAAATTTTAAGTATTTATTAGTTTTTACGTTATGAAATAAACGTTGAAATATTATTCGATTTTCTTCAAGTGATATTATTTGAAAAATGTATAGAAACTTGTGTACGTAATTGTTAGCAATTAAAATGTTGTTATTATTATTATTATTATTATTATTATTATTATTATTATTATTATTATTATTATTATTATTTGCATCATCATCATTTTTATTATTATTAATAGTATTATTATCATTATTATTATTATTATTAGTTCATGAAATGAAGTATATACTATATATATATATATATATATATATATATATATATATATATATATATATATATATATATATATATATATATATATATGCGTTTTTGTGTTTGTGTATAGTTGTGTCAAAGCTTCTGCTGCTACAGCGATACAAACTTTGGTCCTAACACGATAATAATTTTACACTGAACCCTCTTTAGCCTTTCGTGATTCTTGCAATTTACACTGGCTGGATCACTCAAACCAGAACCCCTATTCCTTTTAATATATATATATATATATATATATATATATATATATATATATATATATATATATATATATATATATATATATACATATGTGTATATATGAAAGATTTATTTTAATGTTATTATTGTTCTTAAACTTCTTTTGTAGTTTTTCCTTATTTCCTTTCCTTATTGGGTTAATTTTCCTTGTTGGAGCTGTTGGGGTTATAGCATCCTGCTTTTCTTGATTTAATAATAATAATAATAATAATATATCTATCTGGCTTTGACTCAATATCCCGTCCCTACTTGTGCATGTCTGGATTTATCCCCCCAGGAAAAAAAAAAAAAAAAAAAAAAAAAAAAAAAAAAAAAAAAAAAAAAAAAAAAAAAAAAAAAAAGATACACTTTGAAAGGTTGATGTTCTCAATCGGGTACTCTTTACTCTGACTTTTATTTTGAATTCTTCTTTGATTTTCTTATTTTCCTCCAACTGAAATTGCCCTGATATATTGCGATATTATACGTCTCCATTCCAGAGCTCCGTCATCATCCTGTCATTTTGTTGTTGTTTCGCCTATTCTTTTTCGTTTCTTTCTTTCTTTTTTTCTGTTTGTGTTCACGCAAACACTTACATACACAGGAATACTTGCCCACATACGAGCTTGCATAGACACACATACATACATACACACACACATCTATATATATACGTATATATATGTATAAATATATGTATATATATATTTATACATACATAAACATCATCATCATCTATAAGAAGAAGCAGAAGAAGAAGAAGAAGAAGAAGCAAAGTAATGCTGGAACACATACAGATATATATACATATATATACACACAAACACACACACGCATATATATATATATATATATATATATATATATATATATATATATATATATATATATATGTGTGTGTGTGTGTGTATGTGTGTGTGTGTGTATGTGTGTGTGTGTGTATGTGTGTGTGTATGTGTGTGTGTGTTTATGTTTATGTGTAAGAGCAAAAGAGAAATATGAGAGAGGAAATCCTTCAAAAGATATCCTAAAGGCAACACAGACGGAATCCTGAAATATTAACGAAGGAGCGGCCACGACATTGCATGAAATACCTGCAAAATCCGAAACTCCTAAACAGAAACGTTAGATTCAATCCGTCTGGCAAAGGAAAAAAAAAAATTGCTGAATCATTGATTGAATTATTTGTGATCTTTGGAGAATCTGTGAAAATGTGGCCTTGTATTGTTGGATAGATTTTGTTTTCAATATTGATGAAATGTCTTGAAATTTCGCGAGTCTTTTGGATGGTCTGACATTCGAAGTCATTGAGTGATATTACAAATGGTTTTGGGTTTTGTATAATGATGAATTGATGAAATATCTTGAAATATCACGAGTCTTATGAATTGTATGACCTAAGTCATTGATATTACAAATTGTTTTGAGTTTTGTATAACGATTAAAATTGTTTCAGGGCCTGAGGTGGAATATGAATAGATGATCATGAGTGAATGATATGATATATTGATATGTGATATGCCATTATAGGTTATTTTGACCACAGTTACTTCAATCATCATCATCATCATCATCATCATCTCTTACGCCTATAAATGCAAAGGGCCTCGGTTAGATTTGGCCAGTCGTTTCTATTTTGGGCTTTTAATTCAATACTTCTCCACTCATCATATCCCACTTCACGTTTCATAGTTCTCAGCCATGTAGGTCTGAGTCTTCCAACTCTTTAAGACAAAGAAATATATTAGCTACCAATATCCATCTCTCGGTGTCTCATTTCACCGACTGGAAATATCTTTTCGGTAATAATAATAATAATAATAATAATAATAATAATAATAATAATAATAATAATAATAATAATAATAATAATAATAATACTCCCAACAGCACAACAATTTATCACTCGGGCACACTGTTCTGTCTTATTTCCCTTTTTCTTTGTTTTTATAGCTTATTTAGGAGATATTTATTCTAATGTTAGTCTTCTTAAAATATGTTATTTTCGTTGTTTCCTTTCCTCCCTGTGGTATTTTCCCTATTAGAGCCCCTGGGCTTATAGCATCCTGCTTTTCCAATTAGGGTTGTACCTTAGTAAATTGTTAATAATAATAATAATAATAATAATAATAATAATAATAATAATAATAATAATAATAATAATAA
>NC_090736.1:72650-77650 GCF_036898095.1 Palaemon carinicauda | reverse complement strand
GTTAATTCTTTTTCGACGCAGTTTCACAAGTTCAGTAAATCTAACATTTTTGGAGAATATTCCAGAATAGAATTGTAAATTCACTTTTCAAAATGTTACGACTTCATTTTAGGTTATTTTGCTCTATAATTTGACATTAAATGATTTTATATGATGTTTTCAGTGACATTTTAGCCTGATTTTATTTCAGCCTCGGCGTTTGCTTTTAGGTAAATCTTTTTGGGAAGAAGGTTTATATTATTAATATTATCATTATGAAATTATTATTATTATTATTATCATTGAATTATTATTATTATTATTATTATTATTATTATTATTATTATTATTATTATTATTATTATTATTATTATTATTAATAATAATAATAGCTAAGCTACAACCCTAGTTGGAAAAGCAAATATACTATAAGCTCAAGGGCTCCAACAGGGAACAGTAGCTCAGTGAGGAAAGGAAATAAGGAAGTAAATAAACCATATGAGAAATAATGAACAATTAAAATAAAATATTTTAAAACATTAATAACATTAAAACCGATATTATTATTATTATTATTATTATTATTATTATTATTATTATTATTATTATTATTATTATTATTATTATTATTAATATTATTAATAGCTAAGCTACAACCCTAGTTGGAAAAGCAAATATACTATTAAAACCAAGGGCTCCAACAGGGTACAATAGCCTAGTGAGGAAAGGAAATAAGGAAGTAAATAAACCATATGAGAAATAATGAACAATTAAAATAAAATATTTTTAAAACATTATTAACATTAAAACCGATATTATTATTATTATTATTATTATTATTATTATTATTATTATTAATAGCTAAGCTACAACCGTAGTTGGAAAAGCAAATATACTATAAGCTCAAGGGCTCCAACAGGGAACAATAGCCCAGTGAGGAAAGGAAATAAGGAAATAAATAAACCATATGAGAAATAATGAACAATTAAAATAAGATATTTTAAAACATTAATAACATTAAAACCGATATTATTATTATTATTATTATTATTATTATTATTATTATTATTATTATTATTATTATTATTATTATTATTATTATTATTACCTGCTAGGCTACAACCCTAGTTGGAAAAGCAGGATGCTATAAGCCCAGGGGCTCCAACAGGGAAAGTAGCCCAGTGAAGAAAGGAAACAAGGAAAAAAAATCTTTAAGAAGAGTAGCAACATTAAAATAAGTACCTCCTATGTAAACTATAAAAACTTTAACAAAACAAGTGTACCCCCAAGCAAGGACTTATTGAAGGACTTATGTCAGCCTGTTCAACATGAAAGCATTTGTTGCAAGTTCGAACTTTTGAAGTTCTACCGATTCAACTATATTTTAAAGCTTTTTCTTAATGAGCATCCCGTATTTTTCGTAGGTTACAATTATTTGCGGTTCCATAGATGAAAAGGCAATATAAAAATGAAAATAGAGACACTATGAAAATATTTAAATACCACAACACTTTTCCTTCAAATCAATTCACTACTTCTCATATTGTTCATTTATTTCCTCATTTCCTTTCCTCACTGGGCTCTTTTTTCCCTGTTGGAGCCCTTGGGCTTATAGCATCTTGCTTATCCAACATGGGTTGTAGCTTATCTAGCAGTAATAATAATAATAATAATAATAATAATAATAATAATAATAATAATAATAATAATAATAATAATATAGCCCTTAGGGTATTAGCACCTTACTTTTCCAAATAGGCTTATAGAGTAGCTTGTAATGATGATGATGATAATAATAATAATAATAATAATAATAATAATAATAATAATAATAATAATAAATTTCTATAGACTTTGGGTATGTCATCGACTTTTGATATTCAGTTTGAGTAAAATTAGTTATTTTGAATAAAAGATTATTAATTTTCCCATTTTCATTGGAAACTGGTACAAATTTTCAATGATTTATTTATTTTTATTTCACCACAGCCAAACAAAGAAATGTTATTTTATCCATTTACGTAAGAAAATCTCTCTCTCTCTCTCTCTCTCTCTCTCTCTCTCTCTCTCTCTCTCTCTCTCTCTCTCTCTCTCTCTCTCTCTGAAAAACGACTCTTACGTTTCTCTGCTAAGCAGAAACAAGTTAATTATATATGTTTATTATAATTGATTTTGGGGTTATGGTGACCGATGTGGTAACGTACCTGACTGGTAAACGCCAGACTGGGGTTCGAGTCCCGCTCTGACTTGTTAGTTCCTTTGGTCGCTGTAACCTCACCATCCTTGTGAGCTAAGGATGGGGGGTTTGGGGGAGCCTATAGGTTTATCTGCTGAGTCATTAGCAGCCATTATCTGGCCTTCCTTGGTCCTAGCTTGGGTGTCTCGTGAGGGGGCTTGGCGCTGATCACATGTATATATTGGTCAGTCTCTAGGGTATTGTCCTGCTCGGTAGGGCAATGTCAGTGTCCCTAGCCTCTGCCATTCATGAACAGCCTTTAAACCTTGAGATAGTTATACCAACCTTCTTCTATTAAGGTTTTTTTTTTTTTTTTTTTTTTTTTTTCTTTTTTTTTTTTTTTTTTTTTTTTTTTTTTTTTTTTTAAGGTAAGCACGGTTGCCTTCTTGTGGTGGACTTTGCTTTGGCTAACCAATAACTAGTGAAAATGGAGAGTTATTCCATTAAAAGCAAAATAATATATTCATCCTTAATTTTATCCATCGAGAACAGTGATTAATTGATTTGAAGGTCTCAGGCGTCGTGACATTATAAGTCATAAACAAGGCCGTTGAAAAGTTCAGAATTCACTTTGGAGGAATTTTATTTATTTTTTTATTTGCTTTAAGAATTGTACTCATACACAACTTGACAAAAGCTATAAATTCTCACTTTTTTTTTTATTTTGCTTTCAGAATTATACTCATACACAACTTGACGACAAGCTATGAATTAAAAAACCCAAAACAGGTGAGATATAAAGATTGAAAGGAAATAATAAATGTAAAAAGCGTAGAATCAACGCACAATATCTAAATGAAATGAAGGGTATATAAAGAAAGGAGAAAATCAGCAACAAAGAAACAAACAAAGCAAAATGGAAAACAGGAAGAGATGCCTTTGGATAAACGAATGAAAAAGTATGAAAAAGAATGAATAAAACAACTGAAATATAATAATGGTAAAACTATAAACAGGTAAAGTATTAAAAAGGGAGATAGCAAAACTAGAAGAATATATAATAATTGGTCGGAGAAAAGAGATAATAGAAACGAATTAAAGCATAAAATCAATAAAATATTTGGTTAAACAACTAAAAAAAAAAGAAGAAAAAAAAGGACAAGAGTTAAAATTAAAAGATAATATAATGTAAGATGAATAAAAAGGTTTACACTAAAGTACAGATAGGAAACGTGCAAGTCTTTTTTTTTTTTCTTTTGAATTATAAAATATAACTCTAACATATAAAAGATGGAATAGGTTAAGCTAAAAAAAGAAAGTAAATACATAGGATAAAACTTTCAGTATATTAAACATTTTACTGAGAGGGAAAATCATTTAATATATAAAAAAATTCTTTTATTTTATTAAATGCAATACAAAATTCATAACGAAATTATACAGGAAGCTCTGAAATTGAAGTTCATTTCGCGAAGCGTTTTATGTAAAAATTGTAAAAGTTATTCCACAGACATTTGGAGTTTGTTTTACATTCTCGTAAGAGTTTGTAAAATTGTCCCTATAATTAAAGAAAATTGAAGAATGAATTTGCTATTCCATTTATTTTATATAACCTTCGCTAAAACTTCCTTTGAAGTAAAAGCCTCATTGTTGTAGTTCTGTAAAAGTTCATGTTATAGATTTTTTTTAGTCTCTTGTCATTTAGTGAAGACATTTGCTCTCGCAAACCTGTCTTCAGAAATGTTCAGATTTACTTCTATAGTCGTATGTATTTTGGCAATATGCAAATGAGTTCATCCTGGTATTTCACAATTGTCCTCAGAAAAAAAAAAAATATTGTAGCAATTTATGCTCCGCCTTTTAAAGGTTTAAAGGTTTAAAGGTCGCTCATGAATAGCAGGGGCAAGGTCACTGACATTGCCCTATCGAGCAGGACAATGCCCTTGAGACTGACCATATATACATATGATCAGCGCCCAAGCCCCTTCTCCACTCAAGCTTGGACCAAGGAGGGCCAGGCAATGGCTGCGGATGACTGAGCAAAGACACTTATAGGCTCCCCCAAACATCCCATCCTTAGCTCTAAAGTATGGTGAGGTTGCAGGGACCAAAGAAACTAAAGAGTTTGAGCGGGACTCGAACCCCATCCTGGCGCTCACCAGTCAGGGACGCTACAACATTGGCCACCACAATTAAATAGATTATTATTATTCCACCTTGATGTAATACTGTTTATAAAACAAAGGTTAACGTTTGTTTTTCCTCCATTATAGACTATGGAGAAAATTATGCATTTTCTGCAAAAAATTGGTGTTAATTATATAACCAAGATTTAAAGATATAACAAACAAGTACGTTAAATTGCATATAAAATAAACATAAATTATTCACTGCATCAAGCTGTAACTGTCATTCAAATAACGATCATTACATGGACAGTTGAGATTTTTATACTGCACGCCAGTCCATTTATACGGCGCTAATATATATATATATATATATATATATATATATATATATATATATATATATATATGCACATGCATATACATATATATATATATATATATATATATATATATATATATATATATATATATATGTATATATATACATATATATATGTATATATATACATATATATATGTATATATATACATATATATATATGTATATATATATTATAGATATATATGTATATATATACTGTATATACATATATCCATCCATCCATCCATATACCAAGGCACTTCCCCCAATTTTGGGGGGGGGGGTAGCTGACACCAACAATGAAACAAAACAAAAAGGGGACCTCTACTCTCTATGTTCCTTCAGCCTAATCAGG
>NC_090736.1:62650-67650 GCF_036898095.1 Palaemon carinicauda | reverse complement strand
CTATAAAAACATTAACAAAAGAAGAGTAAGAGAAACAAGACAGCATAGCGTGCCCAAGTATACCCTCAAACAAGAGAATTCTAACCCCAAGACAGTGGAAGACCAGGGTACAGAGGCTATGGCACTACCTAAGACTAGGGAACAATAATTTGATTTTGGAGTGTCCCCTCTCCTAGAAGAGCTTCTTACCATAGCTAAAGAGTCTCTTCTACTCTCACCAAGAGGAAAGTGGCCACTGAACAATTTCAGTGAAGTAGTTAACCCCTTGGGTGAAGAAGAATTGTTTGTATTTTAGAGATTTGGGTAGAATTAATATCAATCAGTAAAAAAAGTTGTTTTTTTATCTTGGAGATTTAGGTAGAATTAATGTTAATCAGTAAAAAACATTTCTTTTTTTTTTCCTAGATATTTTGGTAGAATTGATATTAATCATCAAAACTGAAAAAAACGCCAAATTTGAAGGATTTCCATCTCTATTTCATTGAGAGTGGAGAAGCAGATCATTTATATTTGATTGAGAGTTGTAATAGATCATGTTAAAAGGGTATTCTAAGAAATAATGATAAAAGAAGGTAACTAGAATATTTGGAATACCCAGGCCTACATGGCTGAGTATTATGAAGCATGAAGTAGAAGTTGAATGAATGGAGAAGCATTGATTTTAAAGCTCAAGATAGAGGACGACTGGCGAAATCTAAACGAGGCCCTTTTGCGTCAATAGGCGTAGGAGATAAGAGGAGATAATGATGATAATGATGATGATGATTTCTTATGAAAAGAATACCTGTAGTTTTCTATCAAGGTAAAATGAGACATTCATTCTATGCCTCTTGGTTTTTTTTTTCTTCTTTTTTTTTCCTCATTATTCGCATTAAACAATTTTTTTCTGTTCAAAACCCGTTTCTCTATTTAAACTAACAATTGGTATTGTAGGTTGAGAATTATAGTAGAAAATTGATTTAGATACATTTATGTACAAACGAATAACTTACAAAAAAAATTTTCATTCAAAATTTACCTCATCCAAAATTATAGTTTTCAGCTAATCTCCTCTCTCTCTCTCTCTCTCTCGTCTCTCTCCCTCTCTCTCTCTCTCTCTCTCTCTCCTCTCTCTCTCTAAAATTAGAGTTTTGTAATTGAATTACAATAACCCCTGATTTATATATTCCTGATATATATATTCCCAATAAAAAGATGTCAAAAAATCTATATATCATAATTTTGTTTTTTTCTTTTTTTATATATATGAAATTTATCTAATGTAAATACACACATTTTCCAATGAATCATTTCATGGTTTGATGCTTTAAGTGATCAGTTTATTGTAGGAATAAAAACAAGCTTTAGATATTTTTCCATCATACAACATTTACCTGCAAAACGCAATGTTGCTTGATCACCCCCCCTCCCCAAAATGCTTTGCAACATCCGGGCTCAGACCATAAGCCTTTTGTTGTTGGCTCAGCTTGGAGCTGTGGTAGTGGAGCCTTGAGCTCCATGATGCAAACAGCGCAATCAATTTAGCCTTAACAAGGGTTTCTTAAATGCGATATCATTATCTTTCTCGCTCCTTTCTTGTAAAGCTATTAGGGTCTCTCTCTCTCTCTCTCTCTCCTCCCTCTCTCTCTCTCCTCTCTCTCTCTCTCTCTCTCTCTCTCTCTCATAATAAAAAATCCCGCTTAAGCTTGTCATTGTAGGTTTCATATTGTTAAAGCTTTTATGTCATTGTTATCCTCAACCTTTTGTATATAAGCTTGTTAACAAGGGTTTTCTTAAATGCGATATCATTTCCTTTCTCCTGACCGATTACCTTCCTCGGCGAAAAGACGAATACACTTTCACTATTATTATTATTATTATTATTATTATTATTATTATTATTATTATTATTATTATTACTTGCTAAGCTACATTCTTAGTTGGGAAAGCAGAATACTATAAGCCCAAGGGCTCCAACAGGGAAAATAGCCCAGTTAGGAAAGGAAATAAGGAAACTACAAGAAAAGTAATTAAAAATTGATTTAGAATAGGGACTGATTGCTTTGGTGGCCTATGTGGTAACGTCCCTGACTGTTAATCGCCAGACTTGTCTTCGAGTCCTGCTCAAATTCTTTAGTTACTTTGGTCGCTGCAACCTCACCATCCTTGAGAGCTAAGGATGCAGTGTTTGGGGGAGCCTATAGGTATATTGGCTGAGCCATCAGCAGCCGTTGCCTGACCCTCCCCTGGTCTAGCTTGGAGGGAGAGGTGGCTTCGGTGCTGATCATATAAGGTCATTCTCTAGGGCATTGTCCTGCTTGATTGGGCAATGTCACTGTCCCTTGCCTGTGCCATTCACGAGCGGCCTTTGAACCTAAACCTTTAAACTGCCAGATGAGTAACCCATAGTCAATTCCTTTTAGTGAGGCAGATTTGCACCGACTTGCAGGAGTGCCCTTTTGGCTCGGAAAAGTTTCCTGATCGCTGATTGGTTGGACAAGATAATTCGAACCAATCAGAGAGCAGGAAACCTTTCCGAGCTAAAAGGGCACCGCTGCGAGTCGATGCAAATGCGCCTCATTAAAAAAAATTGAGTATAGGTGATGGTTTTCGAATTGAAGTTGCTGAATTAGAATAAATGGGATCATTTTGATCTTTTTTTATTTTTATTTTATTTAGTTTTCTATTTTTTTATTTTTTTTTTTAAGTGAAAAGATTTGGAAGAATACATTATATATCTATACCTTAAATACAGAGGCTATGGCACTACCCAAGACAAGAGAACAATGGTTTGATTTTAGAGTGTCATTCTCCTAGAAAATCTGGTTACCAAAAATAAAAAGATATATAATAATGAAAGATAACGTAAAATAAACAGCATATCAAACAGGAAGGTGTAAGCATAAAAGAAAGATATACGATTTAGCCTTGCAAAGCTTTAAAATACCCCTGTTGGTTAACTTTTAAATCGGACAAAGTGATTGATGTCTAAGAGCATTGAAATAAACCTCTCTGGAATACATTGGAGTAAACTCTCTAAAGATTATTCGGTCAACCGAATCCGTATGAATGGTTTTTTTTTTCTTTTTTTTTTTTTTTTTTTCTAAATATTTCTTCCATCTTTTCAAAAAAAAAATAAATCAGTGGTGAAGCTCCTTGACTTACAAACTTAATTGGTTCCAAAGACCTGTTTGTAATTAGAATTGATTGTAAGTCGAGTGGTTCTTAAGTCAAATTGTTTGTGTAAGTCGAGTCGTTTGTCTTAGGTTAAGCCCAATCTTGATTCCACCGACAAAATTCAATAAATAATCGCGTTTCTTATGAAATAATTATCTGGTTATTACAAATGTCGGTTTGATTACTGTATTAAAAGATATCTTATTGTTTTATTACAATATTTCTTGATCCTAGCTTTGTTATTTTCACTTTGATTTTTGTTTGTATCTCCGAGTGGTTGTAAGTCGGATGGTTGTAAGTTGGGGGAACTTTTGTAATACCACCAGTGCATGAGTCTCAATGTCGATATGGTAACTTAGTATATATTAGTAAAATGAGATTTATGAAAAAATTGTAATAACTAATATTATCAACCATTAATAATGCCATTTGCTCATACTTTACGAGAGAGAGAGAGAGAGAGAGAGAGAGAGAGAGAGAGAGAGAGAGAGGAGAGAGAGAGAGAGGAGAGAGAAAGAGGAGAGAGAGAGAGAGAGAGAGAGAGATTATTAATGGTATTTGCTTGTTCTTTACGAGAGAGAGAGAGAGAGAGAGAGAGAGAGAGAGAGAGAGAGAGAGAGAGAGAGAGAGAGAGAGAGAGAGAGAGATTTTACTGGCTATGCACTCCAAGAACTTTACTTTAGTAAGGATAGTAAAAAAAAACAATAATGCTATTTGCAGATACTTTATGAGAGAGAGAGAGAGAGAGAGAGAGAGGAAGAGTGGATGAGAGAGAGAGGAGAGAGAGAGAGAGAGGAGAGAGAGAGAGAGAGAATTATACTCCCTATGTATTCCAACAATTTTTTTTTTTTTATATCAATAAACCAAACATATTGTTGATAAAAGAGTAGAACAAATGAGCGAAGTTTTTCATCCTGATTTATAAAGTAAAAAGTTTATTTTAGGACTCAGAGACCAGTCCACTGTGGTTTGTTAGTTTGTTGGTTAACATCATAATGTGATATTGTTGGAAATATATCACATATGTCTACATCGAACGATGACTATCTTGCTAAATGCAATGTTAACTACTGCACTGTAATTGTTCAGTGGCCACTTTCCTCTTGGTAAGAGTAGAAGTGACTCTTTAGCAATGGTAAGCAGCTCTTGTAGGAGAAGGACACTCCAAAATCAAACCATTTGTCTCTAGTCTGGGATAGTGCCATAGCCTCTGTACCATGGTCTTCCACTGTCTCTTGGGTTAGAGTTCTCTTGCTTGAAGGTACACTCGGTCAACCTATTCCTTCTAATTTCTCTTCCTGTTGTTATTTTAAGTTTGTATAGTTTATATAGAAAAATATTTATTTTAATGTTGTCACTGCGCTTAAGATTTTTATTCTTCCTTGTTTCCTTTCCTTATGGGCTATTTTTCCCTGTTGGGTCTCCTGGGCTTATAGCATCTTGCTTTTTCAACTAGAGTTGTAGCTTAGCAAGTAATAATAATAATAATAAATGCAAAGTTGAATTAGAAGGGCACTCAGTAGAGAGGCGTCTTATTTCTCGACCTTTTGCTTGACCTTGACCTTCAGCTTTGACCTTGACCTTCCAAAATTTAATATTTGCAGCTCTTTGCATGATAGTTAATCCCTGCAAGTTTCATTACTCTACGATTAAAATTGTGGCCAGGAAGCTGTTCACAAACAAACAAACACACACACACAAACAGGGGGTAAAACATAACCTCCTTCCAACTTCGTTTGCGGAGATAATTGGTCATAACGTGGTGATGATCAAATCAAATGGAACACACACACAAATAAACAGTTGGTTTAAAATAACCTCCTCCCAGGATAGTTGGCGGAAGG
>NC_090736.1:38217-57150 GCF_036898095.1 Palaemon carinicauda | reverse complement strand
GATTACCAAACTGGAGTTCGAGTCCCGCTTAAACTCGTTAATTCCTTTGCTTGCTGCAACCTCACCGCCCTTTTGAGCTAAGGCTGGGGATTTGGGGAACCTATAGGTCTATCTGCCGAGTCATCAGCAGCCATTGCCGGGCCTTCCTTGGTCCTAGCTTGGATGGAGAGGGGTCTTGGGCGCTGATCATATGCAATATGGTCAGTCTCTAGGGCACTGTCCTGATTAATGAGGTAATGTCACTCTCCTTTGCCTCTGCCATTCATGAGCGGCCTTTAAACCTTTAAACAGGTCTTCGTGTGCACCGACACTTGCAAGCCACCAAAGACGGCCTATTTCACGGGCTCTTTTCTTTCTATTCGTCGCAAAACGAAGTCTTTCTTAATTGATATCCTTGACGTAGAAGTCAGGGTCTCATCCATGGCCTGAAACCTGCGTTTCTCCTGCAAGATGACCGGCCTGCAGTTCGCCTCTCTAATTCATATGTATGTCTATTTTAGGGTAGGAGGTATATAATGCACGTGTATTGTTTCCTTTCCTCACTGGGCTATTTTTCCTGTCGGAGTCCTTGGACTCTTTTACACAAGGGAGGCTGAGACACTGAAAAATCATTATCTTTACCTGTTCTCTCTTGTGAGTGATTGATTTTATTATATTGGGATAACCGTCCTTTTTATCTACATGGAAATAAGGCCATTGGTCTCTCTCTCTCTCTCTCTCTCTCTCTCTCTCTCTCTCTGTCACTGATAATAGAAAAACTCGTTTAAGCCTGCCATTGTATGTTTCATGTTGTTGAATCTTTTATTGCATTGTTATCCTCAACATTTTGTATATACGTTTTCGATTTCATTTTGAGAAGATAGTCTTGTCCAGCTTGTCTTCGTGATAAGACCATTAGCAGCCCGTCACACTCCACTTCCCCCGGGATGCTTTTTATCTTATTCTAAACTTCTAAACTTCGGCCTCATATTTTCCCTCGTGACATATAGTGGATTATATATGTATGTATATATATATATATATATATATGTATGTACACACATATATATGTATACATACACACACACACACACACACATATATATATATATATATATACATGTATATATGTTTGTGTAGTATATATATGCATATATATATATATGTATATATATATATCTATGTATATATATATATATATATGTGTGTGTGTGTGTGTGTGTGTGTATGTAAGTATGTATATATGTATGTGTGTATGCTAGCAACATTTTTAAATGGTCTAAGATTGAATTAATGACCTGCTCTAAGCGCATTAAGAATGCAAAGCGCTTGGCATAATTACAATAAAATTTGCCGTTGTGCTAAGGGTAGTAACACATAATTAACGTAACGAGATCCTCAGCCCCTAATGAAGCAATGCAATTTGTATAACGAAGTTCATGCTCTGCATAGTTCAAGATTTACATACGAAACGTTTCCCTGAAATACTTCATCATACGAAACGTTTCCCTGAAATACTTCATGATAACTTAATGGCTACATGCGCCATTGGATACTGATTAAAACTTTCGACTCTTTACGCAAAGAAACGTTTATTTACTCCAGAGATTTAAGTAGAATTAATATTAATTGGTAAAAAACGTTCTTTTTTATACTAGAGATTTAGGTAGAATTAATATTAATCAGTAAACATCTTTTATTTTACTCCGGAGGTTTAGGTAGAATTAATATTAAACTTTAAAAAAGTTCTATTTTCTTCTTATTATTATTATTATTATTATTATTATTATTATTATTATTATTATTATTATTATTATTATTATTAATTGCTAAGCTACTACCCAGATGGAAAAGCAGAAAGCTATAAGACTAGGGGCTTCCACAGGGAAAATAGCCCAGTGAGGAAAGGAACCAAGGAAAAATAAAGCTTTTAATATATAAGAGCGTTAACAAAACAATAGGAAGATAAACAGGACAGCATAGCGTGCCCAAGTGTACCCTCAAGCAAGAGAACTCTAACCCAAGACAGTGGAAGACCATGGTACAGAGGCTATGGCACTAACCAAGACTAGAGAACAATGGTTTGATTTTGGAGTGTCCTTTTCCTAGAAGAGCTTCCTACCATAGCTAAAGAGTCTCTTCGACTCTTACCAAGAGGAAAGTGGCCACTGAACAGTTTCAGTGAAGTAGTTAACCCCTTGGGTGAAGAAGAATTGTTTGTATCCTAGAGATTTAGGTAAAATTAATATCAATCAGTAAAAAAGGTTGGTTTTTTTATCTGAGAGATTTAGGTAGAATTTATGTTAATCAGTAAGAAAACATTCCTTTTTTTGTGCTAGATATTTTGGTAGAATTAATATTAATCATCAAAACTGAAATAAACGCCAAAATTGAAGGATGTCCATCTATATTTGATTGAGAGTGGGGAAGCAGATCATTTATATTTGATTTAGAGTTGTAATAGATCATGTTGAAGGGTATTCTAAGGAAGGATGATAAAGAAGGTAACTAGAATATTTGGAATACCCAGGTCTATATGGCTGAGTATTATGAAGCGTGAAGTAGAAGTTAAACGAATAGAGAAGTATTGATTTAAAAGCTCAAGATAGAGACGACTGGCAAAATCTAACCGAGGCCCTTTTGCGTCAATAGGCTTAGGAGGTGATGATGATGATGATAATGATTTCTTATGAAAAAATAACCATTATAAAGTTATCTATTAAAGTAAAAGTAGACATTTTTTTTTCATCATTAAAGATTTTTTTTTTCTGCTCATAACCCGTTGTTCTATTTAAACTTACAGTTGGTGTTGTAGGTTGAGAATTATAGTTGAAAATTTATTTAGATACATTTATGTACAACGAATAACTTACAAAAAAGTATCTATTAAAAATTTACCTCATCCAAAATAATAGCTTTCAGCTAATCTCTCTCTCTCTCTCTCTCTCTCTCTCTCTCTCTCTCTCTCTCAAATTAGGGTTTCGTAATTGAATTACAATAACCCTGATTTATATATTCCCAATAAAAAAATATAAAAAATCTATACCTCCTATTTTTTTTTTCTTTTTTCATATATTTAAAATTTACCTCATGTAAATACACACATTTTATACTGAATCATTTCATGTTTTGTTGGTTTGAGTGATCAGTTCATTGTAGGAATAAAAACAAGCTTTAAATATTTTTCCGTCATACTACATTTACCTGCAACATCCAACGTTGCTTGATCACACCCCCAAAATGCTTTGCAACATCCGGGCTCAGACCTTAAGCCTTTTGTTGTTAGCTCAGTTTGGAGCTGTGGTAGTGAAGCCCTGAGCTCCATGATGAAAACAGCGCAATCAGTTTAGCCTTAACAAGGGTTTCGTAAATGCGATATCATTACCTTTCTTGCTCCTTTCTTGTAAAGCTATTGGGCTCTCTCTCTCTCTCTCTCTCTCTCTCTCTCTCTCTCTCTCTGTGATAATAGAAAATCCCGCTTAAGCTTGTCATTGTATGTTTCATATTGTTAAAGCTTTTATGTCATTGTTATCCTCAACCTTTTATATATAACAAGTGTTTCTTAAATGCTATATCATTTCCTTTCTCCTGACTGATTATCTTCCTCGGCGAATTGATGAATCCACTCTCACCTATTATTATTATTATTATTATTATCATTATTATTATTATTTGCTAATCTATAACCCTAGTTGGAAAAGCAGAATATTATAAGCCCAAGGGCTCCAACAGGGAAAATAGCCCAGTGAGGAAAGGAAATAAGGAATCTACAAGAAAAGTAATCAACAATTGATTTAGAATAGGGACTGATTGCTTTGGTGGCCTATGTGGTAACATCCCTGACTGTTAATCGCCAGACTTGGCTTCGAGTCCCGCTCAAATTTGTTAGTTTGTTTGGTCGCTGCATCCTCACCATCCTTGAGAGCTAAGGATGCGGTTCTTGGGGGAGCCTATAGGCATATTGGCTGAGCCATCAGCAGCCGTTGCCTGACTCTCCCTGGTCCTAGCTTGGATTGAGTCCTAGGGCATTGTCCTGCTTGATTGGGCAATGGCACAGTCCCTTGACTCTGCCATTCACGAGCGGCCTTTGAGCCTTAACCTTTAAAGTGCGAGATGAGTAACTATAATCAATTCCTTTTAGTAAGGCAGATTTGCACCGACTCGCAGGGGTGCCCTTTTAGCTCGGAAAAGTTTCCTGATCGCTGATTGGTTGGACAAGATAATTCTAACCTATCAGAGAGCAGGAAACCTTTTCCGAGCTAAAAGGGCACCGCTGGAAGTGGATGCAAATGCGCCTCATTAAAAAAAACAACTATAGGTGATGGTTTTGGAATTGAAGCTGCTGAATTAGAATAAATAGGATCATTTTGATGTTTTTATTTTTTTATTTTTATTTTTATTTTATTTTTTTTTCTATTTTTTTCTTTTTTTTCTAAGTGAGAAGATTTTGAAGAATACATTGTATTTCTATGCCTTAAATACAGAGGCTATGGCACTACCCAAGACTAGAGAACAATGGTTTGATTTTGGGAGTGTCCCTCTAGAAGAGCCGCTTACCAAAATAAAAGATATATAATAATGAAAGACAACATGAAAAAGATAACATAGCAAACCAGGAAGCTGTAAGCTTAAAAGAAAGATATACGATTCAGCCTTGCAAAGCTTTGAAATACCCTGTTTGTTAACTTTTAAATTGGACAAAGTGATTGATGTCTAAGAGCATTGGAATAAACCTCTCTCTCGAATACATTGGAGTAAACTCTCTAAAGATTATTCGGTCAACCGAATCCACATAGCCTAAATGATTTTTTTTTTCTCCAAATATTTGTTTCATCTTTTTAAAAAATCAGCTCCTCGACTTACAAACCTAATGGGTTCCAATGACCTGTTTGTAAGTCGAGTCGTTTGTCTTAGGTTAAGCCCAATCTTAATTCCACCGACAAAATTCAATAAATAATCGGGTTTCATATGAAATAATTATCTGGTTATTACAATTGTCGGTTTGCTTACTGTATCAAATGATATGATATTGTTTTAATACAATATTTCTTTATCTTAGCATTGTTATTTTCACTTTGATTTTTGTTTGTATCTCCGAGTGGTTGTAAGTCGGATTTTCGTAAGTCAGATGTTTGTAAGTTGTATGTTTGTGCGTTGGGGGACTTTTGTCATTGAAAATACCACCAGTTCATGAATCTAAATGTGGATAGGGGGGCTTAGTATTAGTAAATTAAAATCTATGAAAAATTGTAATTATGAATATTAAAAACCATTAATAATGCTATTTGCTCGTCCTTTACGAGACGAGAGAGAGAGAGAGAGAGAGAGAGAGAGAGAGAGAGAGAGATTAATAATGCTATTTGATTTTTCTTTACGAAAGAGAGAGAGAGATTAATAATGCTATTTGCTTCTTCTGTACGAGAGAGAGAGAGAGAGAGAGAGAGAGAGAGAGAGAGATTAATAATGCTATTTGATTTTTCTTTACGAAAGAGAGAGAGAGATTAATAATGCTATTTTCTTCTTCTGTACGAGAGAGAGAGAGAGAGAGAGAGAGAGAGAGAGAGAGAGACCTTTTACTCACTATGCAATCCAAGAATTTTTTTTTCAATAAGGATAGTAAAAAAAATTAGTAATGCTATTTGCAAATACTTTACGAGAGAGAGAGAGAGAGAGAGAGAGAGAGAGAGAGAGAGAGAGATTTTTTACTCGCTATCTATTCCAACAATTGTATTTTTATATCAATAAACCAAACATATTGTTGATAAAAGAGTGAACAAATGAAGCGAAGTTTTTCTTCCTAATTTATAAAGTTTGTTGATTAACATCATAATGTGATATTGTTGGAAATATATCACATGTCTAAAATCATGTTTATTCGAAATTTAAATGCATAAATCTAAAACAGACGATGACTATCTTACTAAATGCAAAGTAGAACTAGAGGGGCGCTCAGTAGAGTACAGACCTCCGCCGCGGCATCTTACTTCTTGACCTTTTGCTCGACCGTGATCTTGACCTTTGAGCACGACCTTCCAAAATTTAAACATTTCCAGCTTTTTACATGACAGTTAATCTCTGCAAGTTTCATCACACTACGATTAAAATTGTGGTTAGGAAACTGTTCACAAACAAACACGCTCTCTCTCTCTCTCTCTCTCTCTCTCTCTCTCTCTCTCTCTCTGAGGTGCTTTATTATACATACAAAGAACATATTTAACAGAAATCGTTGTTTCTTTAAAAAGTGTCCGATCAATACTACACGCAATAAAAACCTTTACTTTGCTTAAATCTATGTTCGATCGTAGACTTATGGAAGCTGTCTGTTGTTAACCTCAAATTTCATTAACGTTTCTTTTGGTTCAAAGGGAAAGCTTTGCGCCGGTCAGAAAAGGTCAATCATTCAGAAATAATATAATACCTTACGAACTGGGGGTAAAACATAACCTCCTTCCAACTTCGTTGGCAGAGGTAATTTCCAAAACGTGGTAATGATAAAATCAAATGGAACACACACACACACACACACACACACCCCCAAACAGGGGGTAAAACATATCCTCCTTACAACTCTGTAGGCAGAGGTAATTACCAAAACGTTTTATTGATGAAATCAAATGGAGAAAACAAATTACTTTGTTTTTCGATGGTGCAACAAATCTGGTAACGTCGCTGTATTTCGGCCAACTAATGAAGCCCTTAGAGGCACTGCCCATCACAATTCCGGTGTCCATTAATAAATGAAACCCCAGGAAAGACGAATTAGCCGAGCTTCCCCTGGAGAAATTCTGGGGGAGGGGGTGGAGGGGTGGGGGGAGGGGTGCTAAGTGGCATCAGTTTAGGGATTCCGGAGTGAATGCAGTAACAAGGCGTAATCATAAATGATTTTCCCCTCTTCCCGTATATTGCGTTGCCTACAAAGGTTTTGGGATGATAAATGTAATTCTTTATAATGTTAGTTTGTCGGGAATAGCAGAAAATATATTCCGTGTTAATTTTTATCGTTAAAATCTGTTTGTCGATATTTGATGTGTTTTATCTCCGAGTTTTACTTTTTATTGGGTATTGGTATATATATATATATATATATATACATACATACATACATATTTACGCATATATATATATATATATATACTGTATATATATATATATATATGTATATATATATGTATATATATATATATATATATATGTATATATATAGATGTATATATATATATATATATGTATATATATACATATATATATACATATATATATATATATATATATGTATATATATAGATGTATATATATATATATATATATATTTATATATGTATATAATGTCAAGTCCTGGGTCGATTATCATTTGGAGAGACTTAATTCCATAGTGACCTGGTAGTAAAGATAACTTATTGGAGTCTAACGGGAAATGTTCCTAAACCAGCTAAATATTCTCTCTAGAAGAACCGTCTGGTTATAGATTCTCCTTCATAAATTATTTACCTTAGAGCACGACTGCTATTATCAGTGATGTTTTATTATTGTTACATAAAATAGTTAAAATACGAACATAAACGGCTACAGAACCAATACAAATACGAAGGTGTTACTATTTGCAAGAGACCAGACCGAAAGAGGCAATACATTCCCGGTCGGTAATTCCGCTGATAAATTACTCGAAAATGTTGCAATGGCCAGACACCCACAAGAGTTATCTCTCCAGCGGCTGTATTTTGCTTTCCGACATTACAACGTATAAACTGTGACGTTTCTTATTACTGGGTAATACAAGAAACTAAATGTGGACCTTTTGAATGTTTGCTTATGTATAGTTAGAGATATTTTTGTTTTATTCCTATAAAACTCTTAAGGGAAAATGTTAGTTAACGTATATTAGTTCTTGGAAAAGGCTATGCATGTTATAGACTTTTAAAAGCTGCAAATTATAAAAGATATACAGTATATATATATATATATATATATATGTATATGTGTGTGTGTGCATGTGTGTTGTTATGCATATATGTATGTATATATATACAGTATATATATACACACACATATATATACACATATATATATTATATATATATATATGGAAATAAATTAATATGTCAAATAAAAAAACCCATAACACAATGGGTTTAGTTTGTTTTCCAAATTCCACACATTCTATTTTAGATGCCTTACCCAACATACGAATCATGTTTTGGCAGGGGACATTGCTGGCATAAGGCCAGTTTGACATAAACCATCCACAACTTTCTCATATCCTATTGAAAATCACTAAATTACCAAACTATTCAACTATTCAATTTTTAATGCAATGCGAGAGGATACGCTTGGAATTAACACAATAAGTTGGGATATAAAAAGGATAAAAAAATTTGCAAACCTTTTTAGATTTCTTAACATTGCTCTCTCTCTCTCTCTCTCTTTAGTGCATACTAACCCTCGTCTCTCTCTCTCTCTCTCTCTCTCGCCTGACATTACTCTCACTTTAGAGTATACTAACCCTCTTTTCTCTCTCTCTCTCTCTCTCTCTCTCTCTCTCTCTCTCCTGACATTACTCTCACTTTAGAGTATACTAACCCTCTTCTCTCTCTCTCTCTCTCTCTCTCTCTCTCTCTCTCTCTCTCTCTTTTGCAAGCCTTTGTATTTCTTCTTGACATTACTCTCACTTTAGTGTATACTAACCCTCGTCTCTCTCTCTCTCTCTCTCTCTCTCTCTCTCTCTCTCTTCCCTGACAGAATACAGCTTTCACTGAAAAAATCCGATTTTTGTTAACCCCTCCCAGAAACTCTTTCCTCACCTGCTTTTATTCAATTGCTGTGAATACCTCCCCAAACTTTGCATCTCTTCGTGCGAATTTGTTTTCTGTTTTTATTCCAGTTTTGGTTTTAACTTTTAGACCATTAGAATGTATTTTTTATTATCAGCTCAGCCCAGCAGAAGCTCGTTTAATTCAGTAATAACAAAGTAACATTTAATTTATCTGTTTTAGAAAAAATAGCGTCCAATGAAGTGTCTTGACGTCCTTTTAGGATTCTGGTAAAAAGAAAAATTTAATTCTACATGAAATGTTGTAATTACATAATTATAAAGTTTCCTAAGAGAAAAATGGCTTTAGTGTTGAGATGAAATAGGAATGACAGGAAAAGATTTTGACATTCAATTACTTTAGAATCACCAAACGAAAGAAAATCTGTATATTGAGATATGATTCGTTATTAGATCGGCTTGATGATTTTAGCAATAACTACTCATTAAGAAAATGTTTCCCTTTTTATAACAGAATTATCGTTTTGGTTATCAATAAAGGAAGTCGGTACAACTACCTGGAGTTATACAATTTGTGATTGAAATAATAACGGAAAACAATACGTTTCATGGCCATCAAATCATCAAGTTTATAGTGCTACTTTAAATGGGAAAAGACACACACACGCGCACACACACACACACACACACACACATATATATATATATATATATTGTATTCAGTTATCTGAACGAAAAAATATAAAAGTTATATTTTGAAAAGGAAAATGAAAATAAAAAAAGGTCTCTTACAGGAAAATGTACCTGATAACAATGACTCATCATAAAAGCAAAGGTATAGGCATTATACCAAGTGAAGAAGAGAACATAATTGATAGAGAATTTGGAAAAGAGCTGAATTTAACCTCACTTTAGTTGACTCTTTATAACTCTTTCCCCCGAAAGACTCAATTTCCTCGACCAAATTGTGATTTTCCCCCGATTTGGAAATCCCTTCTTTTCCCCCAGAGAGCCAAAAGGAAAGGGACATGTTATTTAGTTCATTTATCCAAACTGAAAGGTCGACCAAGCGGCCTCTTCGAAATGGCCAAAATATATGAATTTCCGTCTGAATTCACCTAAAGGAAAAGAAATTATATTTCACTGCGCGGAAACAGATAGATTTTATTTATGAGATGTCAGTCATATGTAATTGTTTTTAATATATTTTAATTTGATTGTTTATTTCTTCTCTTGTAGGTTGTTCATTTTCTCTTTTCCTTTCCTCACTGGGCTATTTTTACCCTGTTGGAGTTTATGGGCTTGTAGCATCTTGCTTTTCCAACTAGGGCTATGGCTTAGCTTTTAATAATTAAAGTAATAGTGTTTTTAAAGTATTTTTTTCTGTATTCTTTAGAAATAAACTTGTAATTAGGGTTTTAAATGATATCTAAAATATCGAAGATTTGAAAGTGTTCTCTACACTGTTCTCTTTCTTCAATCATAATTATATTTGAGAAATGGGAAAAGTTCTCACGGAGTAAAACATCAAGTTATGAAAATTTGAGAAAAAAGTCTAATGGGAGATAACATTGGGATGGGTGATTGGTATGGGTAAATGGGATGGGTGAATATGGTGGGTAAATGGGATGGGTAATGGGGCTGGGTGATTTGGATGGGTGAATATGGTGAATAAATGTGATGGGTGATTGGGATGTGTAAATGGGATGGGTGATTGGGATGGGTGATTATGGTGAGTAAAGGGGATGGGTGATTGGGATGTGTAAATGGAATGGGTGATAGGGTTGGGTGATGAGGATGTGTAAATGGAATGGGTGATAGGAGTGGGAGATTAGGATGGGTGATTGTATATTATATTTTACGGGTTGGTGACTGTATAATCACTCCTTTTCGTCAATACCTCCGTTCTTGAAACGGTAAATGCCTGGCAACATTTATTCCAGGATTTATGCCTTTTTTTTACGGGAAATTCTGTAGCGCTGGATTAAAACTTTTGGTCTAAACATCCACACATAAAAGTATGATACTATTAAAGTTTTTTTTTTATGTAATATGCTATCATACAATTAAAGTATTAACAGACATCACATTTTATTTCTGTTCAAACTGAGTTTGAGTTTACACTCAACATGAAATTCAGTAGTAAGACGTAATCTAGAATAGTACGAACCCTAGATAGTATGCTGAGGCAACTCCCAAATAACGACAACAACAACATCAACAACAATAACAACAACAACAATAACAACAACAACAATAACAACAACAACAAAAAACTATTTATGGAGTTTCTGAATTCCTATCTAGATGCAGGATAGTCCTCTAGTATTCTTATTTCATTGTTCAGTACTATAGAAGGACACTCCAAAATCGAGCCATTGTTCTCCAGTCTTGGGTAGTGCCATAGCCTCTCTACCATGGGCTTAGACTGGCTTGGATTAGAGTGAGGGTACACTCGGGCACACTATTCTATCTTATTTCTCCTTTCTTGTTTTTTTTTAATTTTTTTTTATAGTTTATATAGGGTATATATATTTTATGTTGTTAATTATCTTAGAATATTTTATTTTTCCTTGTTTCCTTTCCTCACTGGGCTATTTTCACTGTTGGATCCCCTGGGCTTATAGCATTTTGTTTTCCAACTAGGGTTGTAGCTTAGCAAATAATAATAATAATAATAATAATAATAATAATAATCGGTAACATTCATATTGCATCTATTAACCGGGATTCTTTATCTAAATCAAATACTTTCATATACTTTTATCATAACTGATAAAACAAAACAGATAAATCATAAGTGATTAATCATAACTGATAAATTGATGATAATTTCTCATCAGCTCACTGCTCCTGGCAATTCTGGAATTAAATAGAATTGTAGGATATTTGAAATTTAGAATTTGAAATTTGAAATTTAAAATGTGTTCGCATGCTGGCTTTTCAGGTTCAAAACACCATAGTATATTATGTGATTTAGATAATCTGGTTTAGTTTCTAATGTGGTTTGTCTAAACCAATTTCTATTAAATTTATATCAATAGACAAAAATAATCTACCTTCATTTCTGCAATTTCTATTTAAAGATCATATCAATTTATGTTAATATATATATATATATATATATATATAGATAGATAGATAGATAGGTAGATAGGTAAGTAGATGGGTAGATAGATATACATATATATATATATATATATATATATACTGATTTATGATATTACTATATGAATTCATATTATATTATATCAACTATAGCAATTTATATGAAAAAAAATTAAACCTAAAATATAAAAGTGTAACTAAATCTAATTTTTCTGACATGTGTGTGAACTTGTTTATTCAAATTATATAACCGGAAGTTTTCAACAATTTCTAGTCATTTATCTCTAACAAAAAAGTAATAATTATAATTCTTTGAAAAAGTAATAATTATATTTCTTTTGTACTCGGTTAAAATAAATTTTCCAATGTTTAAAATTTTCGTGGTCCCTCATATTGATACAATCATTTTCTATTGTAAATTTATTTTTCCATTCATTCTAAGCTTATTACAGAGAGACATTGCTCTCCAAAAACCATATTGTTATCTATCGACAAACCTTCGTTTATTATGAGTTCAACATGTAATAATATTCATAGATAGGACGTTTCAGATACATAGTCAGGAATGCCCATCAGTGTGATGTCAGTGTAGATAATTCCAGAGGTAATGTGGGTTCGAGTATACCGTCCTGCGTTCGAGCCATCGATTGAAAAACAATTTATTTTCGACCGAGATAAAGTCTAACCGAAAAGTAAAAGAAAAGACCTTTACCGAAGCAGAATATTTCTCAAGATTTTCATCATTCTAATCAAGTATTCCGTCTGTAACCGGAAAAAGAAATGATTTATGAAATGCAAGAAATGATTTGATACATATGCGCTCCAGAAACTCTTTGACATTTCCAACCTTCACCTGGAAGAGAAGATAATCAGCTTCCTTGACATTTTCTTCCAAGATACTCCCCTGGTGTTCCCTCGATGCATTTACAAGAAAGAGCGAAAGATATCCTGAGCGTGGCTCCACGAGGTCGCCGAGGGAGATGAATCAGTAATGAAAACAGAGTATCTGGAAAAGAGAAAATGTATGACGTGTCTCCTCTCTCATATTTTTTTCTTTCGTCGAGATGTTAAGGAATGTTTTATTATTTTCATCCATCTATAGCAAGAGTAAGAGTTTCATGAAATGGAAAAGCTCGACATTTCAGACATCTTCATTAAAATGGTATGGTGACTGATAGACAAAGCAGTGCACATTTCGTTTAGTTGAATCTTTACAACTTCAGAAGTTCAAACATTCAGCAAATGTTTTTATGTTGAAGAGGCTGACATAAGTCTTCTTTAGAGTTTATATATAAAAGATCTGTTTTAATGTTGTTATTATTATTATTATTATTATTATTATTATTATTATTATTATTATTATTATTATTATCATTATCATTATTATTATTATTATTGTTATCATTATTATCATTATTATTATTATTATTATTATTGTTATTATTATTATCATCAAATGCTAAGATACAACCCTAGTTGGGAAAGCAGGATGCTATAAGCCCAGGGGCTTCAACAGGGAAAATAGCCCAGTGAGGAAAGGAAATAAGGAAAAATAAAATATTTTAAGAATAGTAACAACATTAAAATGAATCTTTCCTATATAAACTTTATAAACTTTATCAAAACAAGAGGAAGAGAAACTAGATACAACAGTATGCCCAATTGTACCCTCAAGCAAGAAAACTCTGACCCAAGACAGTGGAATACCATGGTACAGAGGCTATGGCACTACCCAAGACTAGAGAACAATGGTTTGATTTTGGAGTGTCCTTCTCCTAGAAGAGCTGCTTACCATAGCTGAAGAGTCTCTTCTACCCTTACCAAGAGGAAAGTAGCCACTGAAATTAGAGTGCAGTAGTTAACCCCTTGAGAAAAGAAGAATAATTTGTTAATCTCAGTGTTGTCAGGTGTATGAGGACAGAGGAGAATCTGTAAAGAATAGGCCAGACTATTCGGTGTCTGTGTAGGCAAAAGGAAAGCACCGTAACCAGAGAGAAGGGTCCTATGTAGTACTGTCTGGCCAGTCAAAGGACCCCATAACTCTCTAGCGGAAGTATCTCAACGGGCGGTTGGTCCCCTAGCCAACCTACTACCTTAATGTTCTTAAAATATTTTATTTTAATTGTTCATAACTTATGCAGAGTATCTATTTCCTGTCCTCACTGGGCTATTTTTTCCTGTTGAAGCCTTTGGGTTTATAGCATTTTTTCTAACTAGGGTTGTAGCTTAGCTAATATTAATAATAATAATAATAATAATAATACTAATAATAATGATAGTATTTGCTGCGGACATGAATATATTTTAGTTTAATTCGATGATTTTAATTCTATGGCTGAGTTCTAACTCTTTGCTTTTAGAATATTTGGACTGCTCTATATATTTCTTAATACATATTATCTGTATTTTACATATAATCACTATGACTTGGCGCTTAAAAATCAGAAGTAATATAGTATTATACAAATCCAATCCAAATTTCAATCGAATCCGAGTGTTTGTAACTCTTGTCAAAAGATGGCAGCACACGTCCCTAGTTCCATTCATGTGGATGATATTATCCAATTGGAAAAGGGTGATGGATTTATACTTATGTAGAAATATGTGTGATATATATTCAATTCCAATTAAGCAGGCTATTTTTAGCTATTTTAAAACCAAAATAACGTCGTGGAAGGTTCCAGTATGCAAGGGTTAAAGAGCTCTACACATTGTTTATTTTCTGGGCCAATAGATGGCATTAGCAGTAAAGTACCAAATTGCTAATTATCCCCATCATCCAATCATTAAAATTTTCATTACTTCATTTCTGTTGCTATTTAGGCACAAAATTTCTGTAAAACAGACGCACGTGAACTCGATGTTCTTTGTTATCTGGCCACAACTTAATTCTTAAGATAATACAAATTTCACAATAAATGTCACAGAAATATTTCCTCAGCAAACAATCGTTAGTTCAATTACATTTGGGGGTCGGGAGGGGGGTCGCCAGATATGCCACATATACTGAAATCGGTGAACTATTAAGTAATTACACAGTTATTTGATCTAATTTTCAATTGCGTTTTATGAAGCCAAACGATAATTAATATGTTTCATGGTATGACATATATTATTAGTAAAAACTACGTCGGATAACAATATTGTTACTTTCCGAAAGGCAAAAAGCAGACTCCTCTACCCCCATCTCCATTAATATCGTAAGAAGTTTTACTTTGCCGCCAATAGATGGCATCAGAGGCACCTTGTCCCACCTAATATAGTGTATTATTTGAGGACCACGTGGGGCAAAAAAAGTATGGTAGGAAGGCAAAGTCAAGAGAACTGGTAGTTGGTAAATTGTCCAACGATCGTTTCCTTATTAGGAATGGATAATTTTATCAGAAAATTGTGTGAATTTTTCGTATGTTATCGAAAGCAACATAAGTTTACTCATAAAAGTGTTCAGTATTTCCTTTCCTCATCAGAACACATGAATGATAAGCCATTTGCCTGTACAAATGACCAAAGTAACAATCATCAACATAGTTGTGGTTGGTGGGACGAGTTTGGGCCAGCGATGCCAAATAAAATTTCTTGAATGGAGAATATCATTATTCAATACTGATTCAAATCATTTAAGGAGTAATAGTTATATGATAGAGGCTGCATAACTATGGCGTAATTTGATGTTCTTATAATCAGCGTAATCAACATGGACAAATCGAATAATGAAAAAGAAAATTGTCACAATTCTGTGTCTTCGTCAACACCTGCGAATTTGTGTTTGTTAATAAGGGCGTTCAAGAGTGAAAATCAGTTATGAAATAAACCTTATCATCATTTCCTTGGTAAATGTATGCAGTCCATTAAAGCTGTTTCTTGATTAGATATAGTTTAAAAAGTCCATTAAGTAATATATATGTATATATATATATATATATATATATGTGTGTGTGTGTGTGTGTGTGTGTAGAAATCACGAAAGCTGACCAATGATGAATATAAAATGTATTATAGCCTTAGTACTTTCATCCACTCAAGATATTATCAAACTCAGCAATTGCTGAGTTTGATAATGTCAACTCCAATCAAGTCTTTTTAATTTTTCCTTTCGTGGCTATAATACACACACACACACACACATACACACACACACACACACACACATATATATATATATATATATATAAAACATCAATGTATTCCCTTACCAGTAACGGCCACGGTCTTCCTAAATGAATAATAGGCCAATCGTGAATATTAAAAAGCTGATTTTGAAAGATCATTGAGAGAGAGAGAGAGAGAGAGAGAGAGAGAGAGAGAGAGAGGACACCTACAAGTAATGGATGCTGATGATCTCTGCAAATGAATCCCAAGAGACGGAGTATACCTATAATAAGAAGAACCAATGTTCATTTATACTGGTGGAGTGAAGCTGTTACATTAAGCTTTTAAAGATACAAAACAATTATTGGGCAATATTTACTTTTATTAGCACGAATATTGATCGTGATGTTTTTAAGGAATTTCATGCTGGGCATAGAGTTGAAGATGGTAGTTTGAAGAGACGGAAATATATATATATCTATATTTATATATATACACACATGTATTGTATATATATTGAATATGTATCACCAACAATTCTGATTTTAAGCAAGTAAATATCAACCACAATGGCATTTAATATCGAATCCTACCCTTGGGTATGTATATTCACTGGCAATTCCTTTATGATAAACGCTTCTGGCTCTGCAGGGATTCGAACCTATGCCCTGTGCCGAAACCATGCCTGCATGGACGACTTTACCATTCGAGCTATCAGGAGAGATACGAGTTCATTTCAAAGTCTACTATACATATACCAGTCGAATTCAGGAATCTGTTCCTAGACTTGAAATCAATCCATTAGATCCTGTATCGTGAGAGCCTTTTCAAAATTTATGCGGCCCCCCCCCCCACCTCCTACACACCCGAAAGAATGCTCCTAAGCCCCTGTGAAAAAAGTCAAAACGTATTCAACCTCCTCTAGTATGTTGTCTTCGTACCTAAAATGTACTTCTTCCTCTCCTCCTCCAGAAAAAAAGGTTTGGTATACATTCGAATATATTTACTTTTTTCAATTACTTTCTCAACAAAATAATGAGAAATCTGCTTAAAAGAAACGAAGCTAATTTCAAGAATTGGGAATTATTCTTGTCATTTAGGAGGAGGCAAAAGCTTAGCAGAATTTTGTATGGTACAGTACCTCTTTACAAATCATTACTTTCATTATCTTTTTTATCTCGACGCACGAAGTTACTAATACTGTATCTGAAATACAAAAATAAAGATTTGTTATCCGGAATGTCATTTTAAAATAAGGATGTTTTTCTAGTAATATAAAGTGACACTGATTATGTGATAGAGAAAAGTAAAGGAATAACAAATCTCGAAGTGTTGAAACGTTAGTCATTTTAGTTCCACGAAGGTTAACTGTAATTAATAACTAAGAATGAAACTACTCAAAATTTCTAAACTTTATATCTAAAACTCTTTGCATATTAGATTTTGGCTGGACGAAGTATAAAAGTCTCTTAAGCTTTTGAATATACCTTTAACCTTTGTTAAACCTTTGTATCTTTCATCTATGAAAAAAAAGGTTATGGAGAAGAATAAAGGAGGTCATACAGACAATGAAGGTGCAAAATCCTGCCTTTAGGAATATTAATTATGAAAGATCTAATTTGATGCTGTTACTGTTCTTAACATATTTCTTTTTAATTGTCAATTAATTCTCTTGTTGTTTTATTTCTTTGTTTCCTTTCCCCACTGGCCTATTTTTCCCTGTTGGAGCCCTTAAGCTTATAGCATCTTGATTTTACAACCAAGGTGTTTTTACTACCTAAAGAAAGTTTAAATATGGTCTAAAACTGAGAGAGAGAGAGAGAGAGAGAGAGAGAGAGAGAGAGAGAGAGGGAGAGAGAGAGCTTTGTTTCCATGGTTACAAACCCAATCAAACCCAATGGAATGATAAATATCGATGCCATCACAGAACGAGATTACAAAAACAGCGATACTAGACAATACAAAAGATTTAATTTAAGTCACCTTGTTTTAAACACATTCCTCATTTTAACTGTATTTTCACAGCTTCAACCTTTACTTCAAGCTGTCTTCCAATCCGAAAGGCCTTCCGAAACCCTAGTCTCTCAGGAAACGTTATTCATTTTATTTATTCAGACTGGAAGGTCGCCTAAACTACCTATTCGAAAAGGCCATAACAGTGAAAGGCTGGAAAATCGTGGAATCTGAATTCTCTCGAAATACGAAAGGTAACGTGTCGTATTTAACTACGAAAATTCAATTGTTATTCTGTGTAGTTTAACTTATAAGGCTTTGTGCAGCTAGGACTATTCTACAAAGATTTAAAGGCCACTCATGAATGGCAGAGGAAAGGGAGAGTGATATTGCCCTATCAAGCAGGACAATGGTCCAGAGACCGACCATGATATGATCAGCACCCAAGCCTCCTCCCCACCCAAGCTAGGACCAAGGAGGGTCATGCAATGGTTGCTGATGACTCAGCAGGTAGTCTTATAGGCTCCCCCAAACACCATCATCCTTAGAGAGAGAGAGAGAGAGAGAGAGAGAGAGAGAGAGAGAGAGAGAGCCTTACGCTCGATAGATCATGTAATCGAAATTCAATACACCCTTGGATGTGGCCGAATGAATGTCCTTTTTACGACACATGTCCCTCGTAAAATACAATTTTCCCTCCATAAGAAAGGCCAGAATGGATTGAAGGCTGCCTTGTAGAAGTTTACGACTCCAGCGCCGAGTAATGAGCGAACTGACACGAGATGCCTCGAGTTAGGTTACACTCGAATCCTTCAAGGACAACGAGATTCCTTATACTTGCGAGCTATTCGAGCAGAAGAGGAAGGACTTCATGTTTCAGAGCGTGTGGGGGGGGGGGGGGGGGAGAGATCTACTCTGAATTAGCTATAATATAATCAAACTCCATTAACCACTCGGTGTGATTTCAAGAATACACCTGTTACGGAACTGATAGTATATTGCCCAGTTTAAATGTCTGCCATGAATGATAGAGGCAA
>NC_090736.1:22500-25217 GCF_036898095.1 Palaemon carinicauda | reverse complement strand
CCCAGATTATTTTTCTAGACTCAAATTTACCGGCGTTCATATTGCATGCGTTGCAGGGGCAGACCCCCCTGGAAAGTACCCCAATATTCCCATATTATTTTTCAAGACTCAGGTTTACAAGCGTTCATGTTGCCATGCGCTGCAGGGGAGGGACCCCCTGGAAAGTACCCCAATATTCCCAGATTATTTTTTTTAGACTCAGGTTTTTCCAGCGTTCATGTTGCATGCGTTGCAGGGGAGGACCCCCCTGGAAAGTACAGTACCCCAATATTCCCAGATTTTTTTCTAGACTCAGGATAGCAGCGTTCATGTTGCATGCGTTGCAGGGGAGGACCCCCTGGAAAGTACCCCGAATATTCCCAGATTATTTTTCTAGACTCAGGTTTACCAGCGTTCATGTTGCATGCGTTGCAGGGGAGGATGCCCTGGAAAGTACCCCAATATTCCCAGATTATTTTTTTAGAATCAGGTTTACCAGCGTTCATATTGCATGCGTTGCAGGGTAGGACCCCCAGGAAAGTACAGCACCCCAATATTCCCAGATTATTTTTCTAGACTCAGGTTTACCAGCGTTCATGTTGCATGCGTTGCAGGGGAGGACCCCCTGGAAAGTACCCTAATATTCCAAGATTATTTTACTAGACTCAGGTTTACCAGCGTTCATGTTGCATGCGTTGCAGGGGAGGAACGCCCTGGAAAGTACCCCAATATTCCCAGATTATTTTTCTAGACTCAAATTTACCTTCGTTCATATTGCATGCGTTGCAGGGGGAGGACCCCCTGGAAAGTACAGCAATATTCCTAGATTATTTTTTTAAGAATCAGGTTTACCAGCGTTCATGTTGCATGCGTTGCAGGGGAGGACTCCCTGGAAAGTACAGTACCCCAATATTCCCAGATTATTTTTCTAGACTCAGGTTTACCAGCGTTCATGTTTCCATGCATTGCAGGGGCGGACCCCCTGGAAAGTACCCCAATATTCCCAGATTATTTTTCTAGACTCAAATTTACCAGCGTTCATGTTGCATGCGTTGCAGGGGTGGACCCCCTGGAAAGTACCCAATATTCCCAGATTATTTTTCTAGACTCAAATTTACCAGCGTTCATGTTGCATGCGTTGCAGGGGAGGACCCCCTGAGAGTAACCCATATTCCCAAATTATTTTTCTAGACTCAGATTTACCAGCGGTTCATGTTGCATGCGTTGCAGGGGAGGACCCCCTGGAAAGTACCGAAATATTCCCAGATTATTTTTTCTAGAATCAGGTTACCAGCGTTCATGTTGCATGCGTGCAGGGGAGGACCCCTGGAAAGTACAGTACCACAATATTCCCAGATTATTTTTCTAGACTCAGGTTTACCAGGCGTTCATGTTCCATGCGTTGCAGGGGAGGACCCCCTGGGAAAGTACCCCAATATTCCTAGATTATTTTTCTAGACTCAGGTTTACCAGCGTTCATGTTGCATGCGTTGCAGGGGAGGACCCCCTGGAAAGTTCAGTACCCCAATATTTCCAGATTATTTTTCTAGACTCAGGTTTACCAGCGTTCATGTTGCATGCATTGCAGGGGGCAGACCCACTGGAAAGTACCCCAATATTCCCAGATTATTTTTCTAGACTCAGGTTTACCAGCGTTCATGTTGCATGCGTTGCAGGGGCGGACCCCCTGGAAAGTACCCCAATATTCCCAGATTATTTTTCTAGACTCAGGTTCACCAGCGTTCATGTTCCATGCATTGCAGGGCAGACCCACTGGAAAGTACCCCAATATTCCCAGATTATTTTTCTAGACTCAGGTTTACCAGCGTTCATGTTGCATGCGTTGCAGGGCCGGCCCCCCCCTGGAAAATACCCCAATATTCCCAGATTATTTTTCTACACTCAAATTTACCAGCGTTCATATTGCATTGGTTGCAGGGGCGGACCCCCTGGAAAGTACCCCAATATTCCCAGATTATTTTAAAGACTCAAATTTTTCCAGCGTTCATATTGCATGCGTTGCAGACGCGGACCCCCTGGAAAGTACACCAATAACAGGGCAGGTTATTAGTCTTGTTCACAAGGGGGGAAGGAGGTGGCTGGGCAAAGTCAGGGCAACATGATGGAGAAGGCCTGACATTTAGAATTAACTGCCTGCCTAGTATTACAAACAGGATGGAACTGTGCTGGAAGATCCGAATGCAAAGGATGGTCAGGGTTATGAAAAGTTTTATTCAATATGGATAAAGAACTGACTTCAACTACGATGCCAGAGATTAATATCTAGATCGGGAATAAGAAATTTAATAGACTGTAAGTTCCTCTCCAACAAATTAAGACGAAATCAGCAGCTGAAGACCAGACAGGAGAACAATACTCAAAACAAGGTAGAATGAAAGAATTAAAAGACTTCTTCGGAATAGATTGATCACCGAAAATCTTAAATGACTTCCTCAATAAGCCAATTTTTTGTGCAGTTGAAGAAAGAATGAACAATGAGTTTCTCAAAAGCAATTTTTTTTAAGAATAACGCCTAAAATTTGAGTGATATCAACTTAAAAATTATCAATGGTGAAGTAAGGATGTTGAGGAGCCACTGTTCTTGACCTCCTTACAATCATACTTTGAGTTTTGTTAGGATTCAACTTTATACCCCATAATTTGCACCATGTAATAATTCTAGCTAAATCTCTATTAAGGATTCACCAACCCTAGATCTACATTCAGGGGATGGAATT
>NC_090736.1:0-12500 GCF_036898095.1 Palaemon carinicauda | reverse complement strand
CAAAATGTAAGAATAACGCGATGATCAAATTTATGAATGCCTTGAAAACCCTTTTGAGTGAATGCTATAGAATTTTATAAACTTTAGAATCTAAGAATAGTAGTTAGAGAAATTTATGAATGCTCTAAAATGTATATGATTGGTGAGAACAAGCGGTTTCAACTCCGCTGCTGAAATTGATCCAGAATGTATGATCCTGGAAATTTATGAACAAATATAGATTTATCTATCATTAAAAAAAAAAACCTCTCTGTGGCCTTTAGAGAAATCTTGATGAGGCGGATATTAATATCAGTAATGACAGTCGCTCTCCACTTTGTCATGTTGATATAGTGGTAGAATTGTGTGTGTGTGTGTGTGTGTGTGTGTCTGTCATTTCCTATTTACACACTTCCATTGTCTATCTGTCTATCTGCTTAAGCATTGGTAATAGATCCGGTGGATGATTCCGGCGGAGCCTTGGAAAACTCCACCAGAACCCGTCATTACTCCGACACCTCGCTTGGAATGGCTTACGAGCGGAAGCAGCGGGGCAGCCCTATATGCCATTAGAACCCTTATGACCCTCTGTGATAGAGGTTATAATCTATCAACCTAGCAGGGGTGGGTTAAAGCCGAGAATAGTCCGGGCGGGCAGTTCAAACAAACTGCGTTGGCGCCGGCCATAATGACTGGAGCCGAAGACCGCTCCGGAAGCGATTTTGGGCCTTCGGTGGCTCCGACTGTAGGTCTTCAATCCTTCGTGGTTGGCTCCGGCCTGGCGTTATTGCTGCCAATAAACAGGTGCTAAATAGACGGGTAATTTTATGAGATAATAGGGTAAATTTGTCGCCATCACCGATCTCAATTATTGGGAGAGGGGGGAGAGGAAGGGAGAGGGAGAGGAGGTATTGAGTATAGAGGATTCGATGAGAGACAATGAGGGGGGGGGGGGTTTAGGAGAGGAGAGGGGTTGATGAGAGGTTAATAATGATGGCCAGTGACACAATAAATTCCTCCCTGCGGGAAATAACTATTATTTTTCCTTCCTCTGTGATGCCTTACTTACCGGCGTGATACTTTTTTTTTTTTTTTTTCAACCCGACGTTGGTTTTGTGAAATTCAGTTCTGACAGCTACTCGTCAAACGTATTTTTCATTTGACAGCCTGTGTCCGTTCGCTAACGAGTCTCTCTCTCTCTCTCTCTCTCCTCTCTCTCTCTCTCTCTCTCTCTCCTCTCTCTCTCTCTCTCTCTCTCTCTCTCTCTCTCTCACAAGATGTGATATTTCCTGTTTTTTCATCGATTATCTTATCCTCTTCCAGCTTTATTCTCGTTAATCTTGTGGCCTCTCTCTCTCTCTCTCTCTCCTCTCTCTCTCTCTCTCTCTCTCTCTCTCTCTCTCTCTCTCTCTCTCTCTCTCTCTCTCAGAAGTTTTTTTTTTAATGTGCAGAAGTATAGTAATAATGTCTTGTTTCCTTAAGTAATTTTATCTAGTTTTAGAGAACAGATATGCAAAACATATATCCTGAAGTGTTGTTCTGTAATGGATGGAATTTTTTATTTTTTTATATTATGATTTTGTTATTCACAATATAAAATACTTCATGGGAACTACTTACTGAAGCATCATCATCACACGTAAAAAAAAAAAAAAAAAAAAAAAAAAAATCCATCAGAAAAAGTTTTATTTTTTATATGAAAATCCATGAACGAGTTGAGAACACAAAGTTGGTAATTACTTGAAAGTAATGAGTGTGTGTGTGTGTGTCTGATCTTTCTAACTATATCTTACTCAGATATCAGTCCATGGTGTAGAAAAAATAATTACTGATGTATTTTATCGATAATTATTTTTAGTACATTGGCTTCAATAAACGTATGTAGCTATCAGATGAAAAAGTATAATTGATTATCAAGACTTAATTAATTAATTAATTAATTAAAAAACTTCGCATTTAGAATTGCCGTTATCCAGCCCCGGGGTCAGTCTCTCTGACCCCTGGGTCCTATAATAACAAGAAGTACAGCTGTTTCTAGTCCACTGCAGGACAAAGGCCTCAGACATGTCCTTATTCATGTGTAGGGTTTGTTCGGTTTGCATCGCCACGATGGCCAACTGCGGATTGGTGATAGTGAGAGACTTTTACTCTGATCGCCCCACCGCAAACCAACCTAGTATGGGTGGCCTGACTAGTTCTCTCATCCTACAAACATGGAGAGAATCTTTCACCAGACACTGTAAAATCACGCCACTATCACCAACACAATATCATGAAATGTATATAACTAGAAATTTTTCATTTTTACCACTAATAGATTGCCAAGCCCTTCTAAACAGCCATAGGCTCTTGCAATTTTTCACCAGGCTCTGTAAAATATCGCCACTATCACCAACACAGTATCATTTATTATTATTATTATTATTATTATTATTATTATTATTATTATTATTATTATTATTAGCTAAGCTACAACTCTAGCTGGAAAAGCAGGATACTGTGATCCCAAGGGCTCCAACAGGAAAAATAGCCCAGTGAGGAAAGGAATTAGAGAAGTAATAAACAATCAAAATGAAATATTTCAATAACAGAAAAATTTATAAAGATATTTCATATATAAACTATAGAAATTTAAAAAATCAATAGGAAGAGAAATATGACAGAATAGTGTGCCCGAGTGTACCCTCAAGCAAGAGAACTCTAATCCAAGACATTGGAAGACCATGGTACAGAGACTATGGCACTACCCAAGACTAGAGAACAATAATTTGATTTTGGAGTGTCCTCCTAGAAGAACTGCTTACCGTAGCTAAAGAGTCTCTTCTACTCTTACCAAGAGGAAAGTGGCCACTGAACAATTACAGTGCAGTAGTTAACTACCTTGATCGAAGAACAATGGTTTGATTTTGGAGTGTCCTTCTTCTAGAAGAGCTGCTTACCATAGCTAAGGAGTCTCTTCTACTCTTACCCAAGAGGAAAGTAGCCACTGAACAATTACAGTGCAGTAGTTAACTACCTTGATCGAAGAACAATGGTTTGATTTTGGAGTGTCCTTCTTCTAGAAGAGCTGCTTACCAAAGCTAAAGAGTCTCTTCTACTCTTACCAAGAGGAAAGTAGCCACTGAACAATTACAGTGCAGTAGTTAACTACCTTGAGAGAAGAAGAAATGTTTGGAAATCTCTGTGTTGTCAGGTGTATGAGGACAGAGGAGAATTTGGAAAGAATAGGAAGGACTATTCGGCTTGTGTGTAGGCAAAAGAAAAATTAGCCGTAACCAGAGAGAGGGTTCCAATGTAATACTGCCAGAACCCAATAGCTCTCTAGAAGTTATTAATTATTATTATTATTATTATTATTATTATTATAACTTCTAGAGAGCTATTGGGTTCTGGCAGTATTACATTATTATTATTTATCATTATTATTATTATTATTATTTTTATTATTTTTATTATTATTATTATTATCATCATCATCATCATCATCATCATCATCCTCTTATTATTATTATTATTATTATTGTTGTTGTTGTTTTTATTATTATTATTGTTTTTATTATTATTAACATCATCATCGTCGTATTATTATTATTATTATTATTATTATTAACATCATCATCATCGTATTATTATTATTATTATTATTACCACCAAATATCTTGCTAACAAACTTTTCAGAATCTTTCACCAGACGCTGTAAATTCTCACCACTATCACCAACCCAGTATCATAAAGTATATATAATTACTCCGTATTTTTTTTCTAACGCAGAAAACGCACCCCATAATTCAAAGCCATTTAAGAAAAAAGACAATTATTTATACTTTATATTTTTAGGATTGCGCAACTAATTTTCTCTTAATAATGGAAGGTTTTCGGATTGCGCAATTAACTCTGTGAGCCAATTTTTTTTCCTCTGATCATTTTCCACCAAGTGGGAAATAGATGATGATTAAACAGTGATCTATTATTGTCTATTTTGCTCATTTCCGGTTTTTTATTTTTATTTTCATTATTGTTAATTTTCTTTTTTGGGGATTTTGAATTTTTTTTTTTTTTGGATTTTGATTTTTTTTGGGGGGGGATTTTGCTCATTTCCTGTTTTTTATTTTTATTTTTTTTTTTATTTTCTTTTATTGGGATTTTGATTTTTTTTTTTTTGGATTTTGAATTTTTATTTTTTTATTTTTTTCCTTTTTTGGATTTTGTAATTATTTCTTTTATTTGGAAATTTTTATAGCTTATTTGGGAAATATTTATTTTAATGTTACCGTTCTTAGAATATTTTATTTTCCATTATTAACTTTCCTCACTGGGCTATTTTTCCATGTGTGAGCCCCTGATCAATTCCTACCATGTGGGAAATAGATTTTGATAAAGCAGTAATCTATTATTGTCTATTTCGCTCATTTCCGGTTTCTTCATTATTTTTTTTTCTCCTTTTTTTCTCCTTTTTTTTTCTTTTTTTAGTTTAAAGTTTTTATAGTTTATAAGAGAAATATTTATTTTAATGTTACTGTTTTTAAAGTATTTTATTTTTCTTTGTTTCCTTTCCTCACTGGGCTATTTTCCCTGTTTGGAGCCCCTGGCCTTATAGCATTCTGCTTTTCCAACTAGGGTTGTAGTTTAGCAAGTTATAATAATAATAAGTTTTTCTATTTAACTTCTGAGATCTAGTTATTATTATTATTATTATTATTATTATTATTATTATTAATACTTGCTAAACTACAATCCTAGTTGGAAAAGCAGGATGCTATTAAGACCAGGGTCTCCAACAGGGAAAATAGCCCAGTGAGGAAAGGGAACAAGGAAAAACAAAATATTTCAAGAAGAGCAACAATGTTAAAATAAATATCACTTTATTAAACTATAAAAACTTCAACAAAACAAGAGGAAGAGAAATAAGATATAAGGTAGAACAGTGTCTCCGAGTGTACACTCAAGCAAGAGAACTCCTAACCCAAGACAGAGGAAGACCATGGTACAGAGGCTATGGCACTAACCCAAGACTAAAGAATAATGGCACTACAAATCCTATTAATCCTTCAAAGAGAAATTCCTGAATTATTTCTCTTGCCATATTGCAATTTGCTTTCAATGCATTGATATTGCAAGCATTTTTTTTCGGAAAATTTTGTCTTAAATGGGAAAAATATAGCATTTTTGGCATCTAATTTATAGTTGAATTGCAATAAATTGCTATTTTATTGCAATTTAGCAGCATAGCAAGCACAAAAATTCCACCAAAAATGAAAAAAAAAAAAACTCCGATGTTTTAACCTCTTACCGTTTTTGCTTGCAAATACAGCGATGTTGCAAGAAAAAAAAATTCTGAATTTTTTTTTTTTAAATGTGAAAAATAATTATTTTCGTTATCGATAGAATACAATGAAGTTATTAAAAGATGTATTAATACTTCAAAAATTTATTTTCCATTTAATTATATTTGTATGATTTATAACATTACTCAATTGCCATATGTGGATAAGATCATGGTGAGGGGTAGATGGAGATGGTTTGGACATGTTCTTCGCACTCCCCCCCAAGAGAGATTAGTTCACCAAACTTTCAACTGGGCTCCACAAAGCACTAGAAGAGTTGGAAGACCCAGACCTACATGACTGAGGACTATGAAGCGTGAAGTACATGATGAATGGAGAAGTATTGAATTAAAAGCTCAAGATAGAGACGACTGGTGAAATCTAACCGAGGTCCTTTGCGTTAATAGGCCTAGGAGACGATGATGATGATGATTTATATAGCCTATTTTTGATTGAAGGTCTTTGCTTGGAATTTTATTTAGACATATCTCTATTCGCTTATTTAAATTTCATCTTCCATATAACTGATAATTAATAATTGATGCTATACAAAGTAGATTTCTACTTTTGTTGGTTTCTTCGTGAGATTTTATGTGCAATTATTAAATAAAGGGAAAAAATCTTATTTCAAATATATATATTTTGCCAAAGTTGAATTGATGAAATGGGAAATTGAAGAATATATATATATATATATATATATATATATATATATATATATATATATATATATATATGTATATGTATGTATATATATATATATATATATATATATATATATATATATATATATGCATATGTATGTGTATATGTTTATATGTGTATATATATGCATGTGTGCATGATTATATATAGTGTATTGTGTATATGTATATGTATATGGATACATGTATATGCATGTTTATATATAGTATGTATACATACAATGTATATATATATATATATATATATATATATATATATATATATATATATGTGTATATATATAATTTATTATGTGTATATATATATATATTTATTTACATATATGTATGTAGTGTATGTGTATAAGCTAATATGTATATGCATGTATATATGTAGTACGTATGTATGCATGTTTGTGTGTATATATATTTTCACACGTGCAACGTGTGTATGTGTTATATATATCATATAATTAAGCAATTAATCAAACCAGAAAATTTCAGTAGTAAATCAAATAAGCTCTCTCTCTCTCTCTCCTCTCTCTCTCTCTCTCCTCTCTCTCTCTCTCTCTCTCTCTCTCTCTCTCTCTCTCTCTCTCTCTCTCTCTCTCTCATTCACCTGCCACACTCTTTTGATCGATACTATTTTATGACAGTAAATTGCTCATTTCTTTGAATATAAAATATCGACTATTTTTGTACATTATCGGAATTGTCAATTGATCAATTGTGTTATTATGTAATTTTATTAACCTTTTTTTACTTTTTATGTAATTTATATGTAATCTATATGTAATGTATTATGTTCAAACTCACGTACGTGAATATGCATATATCGATTTTACCTAAGGGTTTTAAAGGTCGCTCGTGAGGAGGCAAGGGACAGTAAGAATGCCTTAGAGACTAACTTTATATACATATTAGTACCACAGTAGGACCAGGGAGGGCCAGGCAATAGTGATGATAATATTACATAAATACATATACCAAGGCACTTCCCCCAATTTTGGGGGTAGCCGACATCAACAAATGAAACAAAAACAAAAAGGGGACCTCTACTCTCTACGTTCCTCCCAGTCTGACAAGGGACTCAACCGAGTTCAGCTGGTACTGCTAGGGTGGCACAGCCCACCCTGCCCCGTTATCCACCACAGATGAAGCTTCATAACGCTGAATCCCCTACTGCTGCTACCTCCGCGGTCATCTAAGGCACCGGAGGAAGCAGCAATAATGAGGATGAAAATAATGATACTGCTAAGGATAGTAATATTGTAATGAAGATAATAGGTAATCTTCAATCTATTAAAAAGAAATATAGAAAAATAACAAGACCAAAAGTATTAAGACATGTAATATAATAGTTATGACTTGTTGCTTATCAGTTTTATGAATATATTATTATAGATATATTGAACACGTGTAAATTTATCCCAAATCTTAAGAAAAAGAGCGAAATTAATATTCTCAAACTCTATGAAAATTCATTTAATCACTTACCTTGAGATACATTCTTAAAGGTGCGTCCACACTGTCGAACAGTGTCCGTCGAACACAATTGTTACCAGATAACTTTGTGAAAGAAGCGTTAATGACGTCAATAACGAGCACTGTGCCTGTGTTCATAGAGTCAGAGGTTCGGACACTCTCCTTCCCTGTAAACAGGACTATAGTCCATTTCTTGTGTTCATAGAGTCCGGGCTTCGGACACTCTCCTTCCCTGTAAACAGGACTATAGTCCATTTCTTGTGTTCATAGAGTCCGAGCTTCGGACACTCTCCTTCCCTGTAAACAGGACTATAGTCCATTTCTTGTGTTCATAGAGTCCGAGCTTCGGACACTCTCCTTCCCTGTAAACAGGACTATAGTCCATTTCTTGTGTTCATAGAGTCCGGGCTTCGGACACTCTCCTTCCCTGTAAACAGGACTATAGTCCATTTCTTGTGTTCATAGAGTCCGAGCTTCGGACACTCTCCTTCCCTGTAAACAGGACTATAGTCCATTTCTTGTGTTCATAGAGTCCGAGCTTCGGACACTCTCCTTCCCTGTAAACAGGACTATAGTCCATTTCTTTTAGCGATATTTGCACCGACTCGCAGCGGTGGTGCCCTTTTAGCTCGGAAAAGTTTCCTGATCGCTGATTGGTTGGACCAGATAATTCTAACCAATCAGCGACTAGGAAACTTTTCCGATCGGGAAAGTTTCCTGATCGCTGATTGGTTGGACAAGATAATTCTAACCAATCAGCGACCAGGAAACTTTTCCGACCTAAAAGGGCACCGCTGCGAGCCGGTGCAAATATGCATCGCTAAAAGAAATGGACTATAGTTATAATCCAGTTACGGAGGAAAGCTGACTTTGAGATAGAAGGGAGGCTCAGTTGCAAATCAAATTGGCAGAGCCCATGCTTATAAAACATCAAAGCAAATGTTTACAAAGATAGTAATAAATGTGTAGTAGCAATGAAAATAACGTGAGAACTTCCGAGAAGTGGGATGTCTGTAACTGGTTTATAAGTCGAAAAGAATATGGAATCCATAATGGCTCATTACAAGGAAGAGCTACTCAAATAGGGGAAATAAAAATAGTTAGAGGTTGGTACAGAAGACATTTGCACAACCAAATTATGGCGTTTCGATATAAGAGTATAGCATAACAGAATCTGTTTCAATCATGGACACCGAAGTCTCATTTGCTCGAAGAAGTGTTGGAGGAGCGTGAGGAAAATACGTAATCTCTCTCTCTCTCTCTCTCTCTCTCTCTCTCTCTCTCTCTCTCTCTCTCTCTCTCTCTACGAGAAGAGAGGAAACAAATTTTGAAAATTTTATCTTTATCACTGAAACAATTTGGATTTAGTTAACAACAAGTAATCCGAAGTATGACCAGTCTCATACATTAGTTATTACTTGGAATAATATAGGCTATACATTGCACATCAATAACAATAACATCCTCAGTTCACTGATAGTTTTTTTAAGTCAGACATATCTGATGCTGTAATGCCTCTAGACATGCTTCTGGAAAAATGCTTCCTCTCATACATGTGTCCTGCTTTGTTATGAAAAAAAGTTTTAAGTTCTCTGATAAATTGTGAAGAGCGTTTTGGCCCATCAGTATTTAGTTTTTAAAGTCTGATTCATAATTCAACTAGTCCTTCCATGTATCATTCCATTGTTCTCAAAAGATCAGGAATAATCATGCTGCATAATTTAATTTATTGAATTGTGCTTTAATTTTATGGTGTGCTATGGTTATGATGTTCTGTACTTGAAGCTGATAACTGCTACTTGATTTTCGAGACATAGAAAAGAGAGATGCCAGCGAACATCAGCTTCGGACATTTCTTCCGATCTTTATCTGGTAAAAGGAGTAGAAATTCTGGGAGTCAACTTCATCTGGTACCACTGTTTGTTACCATATCAACTTCCCTCATTTCAACGATTATGACGTCATTCTCTTTCAATTTAGATATGGTAACAGTGTTTGTCCGACAGACACTATTCGACAGACACTGTTCTTTCATTTGCTTATAAATACCTGTCATATTTAATTATAAGTGCCTGTTTTCTTTACTTATAAATTCCTGTCTCATTTGCTTATGGATTCCTGTTTCCTTAACTTATAAATTCCTGTCTCACTTGCTTATGTATTCCTGTTTCCTTAACTTATAAATTCCTCTCATTTGTATATAAATTCCTGTCTCATTTGCATATGGATTCCTGTCTCATTTGCATATGGATTCCTGTTTCCTTAACCTATAAATTCCTGTCTCATTTGCATATAGTATTCCTGACTCACTTGCTTATAAATTCCTGTCTCATTTACTTATAAATTCCTGTTTCCTTTACTTATAAATTCCTGTTTCCTTTACTTATAAATTCCTGTTTCCTTAACTTATAAATTCCTGTCTCATTTACATATAAATTCCTGTCTCACTTGCTTATGAGTTCTTGTTTCCTTAACCTATAAATTCCCGTCTCATTTGCATATAAATTCCTGTCTCATTTGCCTATGGACTCCTGTTTCCTTAACTTATAAATTCCTGTCTCATTTGCGTATAAATTCCTGTCTCATTTTCTTATGGACTCCTGTTTCCTTAACTTATGAATTCCTGTCGCATTTGCGTTTAAATTCCTATCTCTCTTACTTAGAGAGAGAGAGGAGAGAGAGAGAGAGAGAGAGAGAGAGAGAGAGAGAGAGAGAGAGAGAGAGAGATGAATTCTACAGCTTTGATAATCCCTGTTTTAAGGAACCAATTACTAGAGAGAGAGAGAGAGAGAGAGAGAGAGAGAGAGAGAGAGAGAGAGAGAGAGAGAGAGAGATATTTATGTAAAGTTAATCATATTTCACACACATCCATGCTATCTGATTTAAGCCAAATAGCAGCCAATAGCCATAAATCCTCGGTATGTTCAGCCCATTCAATGATGCTAAACATAATTTGAAGGCAATATGGTGAATTCGGAAATTGATTGGCTGCGGTTCAGCGTGGATGAGTCACTGTTTGATGTTAAACAGATATCGCTGTTTATTGAGGGGTGGATATGCTAATAGCCTGGAATATTATGAATAAATAGTTTGTATATATTTTTTTTTGCCTTCGCCAACGGAGTTGGAATGTTGTTTTCGTGCGTGTGTGTGTGTGTTTGTTTGTGAACAGCTTCCTGGCCACAATTTTAATCGTAGAGTGATGAAATGTGTGTTTGTGCGTGTGTTTGTTTGTGAACAGCATCCTGGCCACAATTTTAATCGTAGAGTGATGAAATGTGTGTTTGAGTGTGTGTTTGTGTGTGTGTGTGTGTGCTTGTTTGTGAACAGCTTCCTGGCCACAATTTTAATCGTAGAGTGATGAAATGTGTGTTTGTGTGTGTGTTTGTTTGTGAACAGCTTCCTGGCCACAATTGCAGGGATTAACTGTCGTGTAAAAAGCTGGCAATGATTTACGGTTTGGAAGGTCAAGGTCAAAGGTTAAGGTCACGGTCAAGCATAATGTCCAATTCACTTTGCCATAAGTTTGGAGATCGTTGTTACAGAGACTTTGAGTGTATGAAAATCCACGCCAATTAATACATGTTCAGGTTGAAGGCAAAGGTCAAGTCCAAGGTCAAGGTCAGGCAAAAAGGTCAAATTTTGGTCATCAACCATACGGCCATAATTTTAATCTTAAAGTTGGGATTTTAAACTGTTATGTAAAGAGCTGGAATGGATTAATTGATTCTGGGAAAGGCACGCTGGTTTCGAGAAATAAGTTGCCGTGGCGGAGGTCAGCACACTGCTTTTTTTTAAGTGTCTTTCTTTTGATTATATTAAAGTTTTCTTAAATATATTATTTTTATTTTTGTTGGTAGGAATTTTATAATATTTAATTTCTTTGACGTCCTTGTTACGATCATATAACATTTTTCTTTTAAAAGTGTTTTGAGAATTTTGAATATATCATAATTTAAAATCGAGGCCATTGTAAATAAATAAATTTTATTCATTTTTTATTTTCATAGGAATTTTGAGATACGATCATTTTAAAGTTTATCATAATTTAGGTGCTAAACTTTTGGTTAAAAGTATGAGGGCAGTTAGCTGGCTAACCATTGGTTTAGAAGGTGTATTATTATTATTATTATTATTATTAGTAGTAGTAGTAGTAGTAGTAGTAGTAGTAGTAGTAGTAGTAGTAGTAGTAATATTAATATTAGTATTAGTATTGTTATTATTGTTAGTGTTATTGTTATTATTATTTTTATTTTTTACTATTTTTATTATTTTTATTATTTTCATTAATATTAATACTAGCATTAGTATTGTTATTATTATTGTTAGTTTTATTGTTATTATTATTATTATTATTATTATTCTTATTATTATTATTATTAATATTGATATTAGTATTGTTGTTATTATTGTTAGTGTTATTATTATTATTATTATTATTATTATTGTTGTTATTATTGTTATTATTATTATTATTATTGTTGTTGTTATTATTGTTATTATTATTATTATTATTATTATTATTATTATTGTTATTATTATTATTATTATTATTATCATCAATATTATTACTATTATATATTACTTATTTATTATTTATTTAATAATTATTTATTTTTTATTAGCTAAGCTTCGACTCTAGTTGGAAAACCAAAATGCTATAAGCCCTAGGGCTCCAGCAGGGAAAAGTAGCCCAGTGAGGAAAGGGAATAAGGAAATAAATCAACAATTAATAAAATATTTTAAAAACAGTAACATCATCAAAACAGATACTTCATATATAAACTATAAAAAATCTTACGTCAGCCTGTTCAACATGAAAACATTTGCAGATGAGGAAGATCATTCCACAAACTGGTCACAGCTGGAATAAAACTTCTAGAATACTGTGTCGTATTGAGCCTCATGATGGAGAAGGCCTAGTATTAATAGAATTAATATAAAGTGTGGTTTAGATAGTTTTATGTATAAATAGGTTAACTCTTATAATAGTTGAATATTAGTGAAAGTAATAGAAAGTGTGGTTAAA
>NC_090735.1:160931730-160936739 GCF_036898095.1 Palaemon carinicauda | reverse complement strand
TCAGTGATTTTCCTATTGAAGTTACTGGGTGTCCTTTATTATTTGACATTCTGTTAATGGAATTAAAAAAAAAAGATTGGTCTGTGATTACCCTCAGTTAACACCAGTCTATTTATAGCACCGTCCTCAATATCGTCACCCTCATAAACTAACTGCCTAAGTAATTTTCTACACTTGTTGGGAAATCATAAGAAAACCTTCTCATTTCCTAATTCTTTATATCATTGTCTTGAGTTTCAATTCACAAATTCTTAACAGAAGAGTTTGTGAATTAGAATTTGTTAATTGAAGCTCAACACAATGATATAAAGAATTAGGAAATGAGAAGGATTTTTTATTTCCCAACAAGTGGAGAAAATGACTTAGGCAGTTAGTTTATGAGGGTGACGATATAGTGCTTAGCGAAGCTTTGATGTGTACACCATCAACAAAGTCAAATCTTCAGCAGGTATCGTTTAAAAGATGCTCTGGTCTCACCACTACCAAATCCTACCATCTTCCACTGGGCAATATTTATTTTATTATCAAAGTTTATAACTTCCCAGATTATCGTTTTATTGGACAAAACTTCTTTAAGACAGCCCCCTCAAATTAATAGTCATTAATGACTGAATTTAACCTTATTCTCGGTATCAAAACATAAACTTAAAAAGAAATGGGTCCCCTCCAGTCAGAAAAACACGGAAGTTTTAATAGATATGGTCATATGAAGCAAAGAAAGAATTGTGCTTTGTAATTACTGTATATTCTAAGTAATTAAAAATATTTCATTATGAATAATTTGTGTAAATATATTTTGCTTTCTTGTAGACTAGATATTTGAAAAATAACAATTATTTCGTATATTTTTCATAAATAAGCAGCATAAATTCATTATTCCAAAGAGCCAAATAATCATGTTTACATCCATCTGTGTGTTCACCGTAGTATCAATTGGCGCTATCGAGGGGGGGGGGGGGGGGGGGGGGGGCGCTTCCAAGCTATCTCATGATGTTAGGAGTTAATGTTACTCGACCAGAACTGAAAAAAACTATTTACTTGAAAGAACTATTTATAATACTAACTCCCTTAAAGTTAGTACAGCTTCTGATTTTCATTTATATTACTTTTTACTTTTACTTTTACGGGTTTATTTCTCGCCCTTCAGACACTAAAAGTCTGTTCAGGCGGGCCTTGGTGTGTCAAAATAATTTCTTTCCAGTTAATATTTTGCTCTGTATCTTATCAGTTATTTCGCTAGCATTTGTATTCAGGCTTAATAGTTTTCAGGTCCCTATTATAACACTTTCTAAAAAGATAAGTCTTCAGGTTTTTCTTGAAAGCTTCCACATACTTTGATAATGTTTTTGGAATTAGTTAAGGTACACTATCTGTAGAGCTAATTATTAAGCACTCCCCATAATCATTTTTATCAGAAGGTTTCATATTACGATAGATCTTCTGTCCTAATCAGTAAAGGAAGGCGAGGGGTAGCTCCTGAAAGCTTTTCCATAATTTAAGTAACAGTCATTCTAATTATCAGCATTACATGATTACAGAAAATTAAATTGTTCATGTGTACGCACATTTAACCCTCCAATGAATCTCTGACGAAAATATAAGGAGTTATTTATCTGAAGAATGCATCTACGGAAAGATGAAAAGTTAATCAGGCCTCTTTCTGTTCCAAGGGTTGCTCAATCGATTGTTTAGTTACCATCGACGTTTCCCAGATGGGCTGAAACGCCCTGTGGTTGGAGTGTAAGAATACTACCATTATTATTATTATTATTATTATTATTATTATTATTATTAATTGCTAGGCTACAACCCTATTTGGAAAAGCTGGATGCTATAAGCCCAGGGGCTCCAACAGGGAAAATAGCCCAATGAGGAAAGGAAACTTAAGGATAAATAAAATATTTCAAGAAGAGTAACATTAAATTAAATTTCTTCTATATAAACTATAAAAACTTTAACAAAACAAGAAGAGAAATAAGATAGAATAGTGTGCCCGAGTGAACCCCCAAGAAAGAGAACTCGTACCCAAAACGGTGGAAGACCATGGTACAGAGGCTATGGCACTACCCAAGACTAAAGAAGAATGGTTTGATTTTGGAGTGTCCTTCTCCTAGAAGAGTTGCTTACCATAGCCAAAAGTAACTGAAAGGACAACTGCTGACTTTGTCTTGCTATCTTGCCATTTAGCAAAAGTCTAGGCCCGCTGCCAATGATTGAAAACTGCTGCCTTGCAGTTGGACTATTTAATCAATTAGGCCTACCGCCAATAACTGTGGTTGATGACTGCAAGGACATGCGATCGTAGAAAGTCTTGGCTAAATTATAAACTATGCCTGATGCTATTAGAGGGCGAATCAGGCAACTGACCCCTTAATGTAGGAATAACGGTGGGAAAGAAGTTACCCAGATGGCTGAAACTTTAATTATGGTGTTGAAATGTTTTAAATGTGTTTACTTTGGCAATTAACAAGCCATCTCAGTGTTTAGTATCGGTACCAAACGGTTGCCTTTATAAAAGTAAAGTCATTTACAAGTATTCAATAAAGCACGTTTAATTTGTATGGTCAAAAGATTTAAGTAAATACACCGCACACCCAAATGAAAATTTTTTTTACAATGCTACGTACAATTACAACTTTTTGCAACGTTTTTATTAAAATTATTTTATCGTTAAACGTCGAAAAAACTTCAATTTCATTAGCTTTGAAAATATAATGAAAATTTGCACTTTCTGGAAACTAATTAAGGTTGCTTCGATTAGCAAGGTAAAAGGGATGGGGAGATAACATATGCCATACCCTATGTTAAGTTAGTAGCATTTGACCTCCACGCATTGCATTAAGAAAAGCAACCTGATAGAATGGTAAGTTATATTCCTTATTCTCAACTAGCATAATCAAATAACTATTCTTTTAGAGTTCTGTTGAACTTTCCTAATATTCTCCCTTAAGATCCAAGAATATGTTCTGTATTCAAATCTGTATTAGTTTATAATGTCCTGGGGAGCAACTAATTGACTATATCCTGGGGAGCAACTAATTGACTATATAAACTGATTGATGAGTATAAGCAGCTAAAGATATTGGGATATTAGTGCTGCTAATGGTCCATAATGTGTGCTGTTCATGTTGCAATGAGATTAAGCTGCCGCTTGAGCAAATACGCCCTTGTTTCTTTAAAAACTTGTCTAAAGCCATGTCCACACGATCGAGCATGCCGGACGGGCAAACAGTGATACCAGGCCACAATAGTTAGTGAAAATGAGGGTTGATGACGTCAGAAGCGGGAAAACTAAAGGCAGGGATCTGGCAACACTGAATGATGCCAGATCCCTGTCTGTAATTTTCCCGCTTCTGACGTCATTAACCCTCATTCTTACTAACTATTGTGGTCTGGTATCACTGTTTGCCCGTCGGGCATGCTCGATCGTGTGGACATGGCTTTAAATGCATTTTCAAGAAGATATTCCAACGAAACGAAAAACCTTGTATCCGGTTCTTGGCCAAGAAAGAACTCATAAAGGAGGAAGGGGGAAGTGTACTTAAAAAGTATATATATCTTTTCATATACACGTTTAATTTATTAAATCATAAACTGGAGACCTTTATGCAACTTTTGATGAAATAACTTTCAATGGTTAAATCATACAATGAGGGTTGTGATATTGTAATATTTTAATTATTGTTGATTTCCAACTTGCTCACAAACAAATAAATGCAGTAAACTGTAAATGTAAGCTTGAGAAGTATTATTAGCATGCATTTTACCCCTTTTAATGCAAAGGTTGACATCTGAGTAATGGTTCAAATTCTTCAAATTCACCCCATGTCCAGCATCTATTTTTTTTGGGGGGGGGGGGTTGTTTAAAAAGAGAATTTCATTAGACAAAATTCCAAGTACATTCTTCCATTTCATGGTCGCTACCCTTATTTTTTAATTTAAATTCTTGTACAGTATGTCCATATCTCTGGCCGTAAAAGCAAGCTCGTACATATTTGTTGAGTAATCATCAGTCGTGTCCTACCTTAACACATTATCATTATTATTAACTAGTGTACCCAAGCCATCAGAAATGTCTTTTGAATATTTAGATATGCACACGCGCGTGCGCACATAAACATATTAAACCCTTCCCACCCCTCCCTTTTTCCTAATTATAACCCGCTGGTGCGGTAATTCTGTGGGAGTGTGGGGTTCCCGAGTGTACCTCTCGGTGTACAGTCACTCATATAAATTGATGGATGTCCGGGTGTTTGAGAGAGATTTCCATTTCACCCCTTTCTGGACGACAGGTGTCTGGGAGTGCGAGACCAGTCGAATATTGAACTACCTAACTCTGCTGTAGTAATTGTTAACTTTTACGAGTATGTTATTGATCTGTTGTTTTTTTTTCCACGTAGATATATATTACAGAGGTTCTGTTCTTTCCTTCTCTTCTGCCCTGTTGTTTTTCTCTCGCCTTTCTACTTGTAGTCAGGGTGAATTAAATGGGATGGTGGATCAGTCCAGAAATAATTAGTAACAAGAAGTATTTCATGACAGTGGATGGAGAATTTTGTAGCATACCATAAAAAAACCTCCCTCTGGATCTTAATTTTTTTTTCCAAAGACTCATTAAAAGAAATGCTAAGATGTATGATTTTTCCCTTTTTCAAAATTGGTTTAAATGGGCACTGCTATTCTTCTGTTATAAAGCTTGACTCTCTGGAAAAGGATTGTTCATTAAACTATTCCATTGGAAGCCTAATTTGATTTGCACAGGCTCACATTGTTAGCAGTTGTGTGTGTCATTTAGACCATTATGCCAAATGCTAGGATCATTGAGGGTCATTCCACACTACTTACACCCACCCTAGAAATAATGTTTGATATCCTGAAATTCAATTATCTAACGCCACGATCGAAATCAATGGGACTTGAACCCGGTTGTGCCAAGCAGTACACAGAAATTAAATCCCATTGTTAGTAATATTGATAGTAATGGCGAAGGACTTTGCGGGTATGGTGAA
>NC_090735.1:160904230-160926730 GCF_036898095.1 Palaemon carinicauda | reverse complement strand
ATTGCGAGAGTTATTGGGTACTGTGACGACCGCAAAATAGTACTATATCAGATTCCTCTCTGGTTAAAGCTCATTTTTCCTTTGCTTAATTTTCGAGTCAACATAATACGAATCTCTCTATTAACTTTTAAAGGACAAAATTGAATAATACTATTTTATTTTGATATTTCAAATGAATAGTTTATTTATAAAATCATTTATCAAAATTTTGTGTTTAGGTCCTGTACAAAAGAGGAAAATAGAATAAATAGATGGAGAGTGTTAACTCGAGCGGCCGACCCTGCTATACAATGGGAATAATGAGGTTGAAAGATGCAGACAGTTACTTGAATAGCTAAACCCATCTATAGACGATCCTTTGTAATGAGAGCATAGCTGTTAGGAACCTTGTTTTCCATTACGGCTCAGCAATAGCTTAATTGGAAGCAACGGGTTCTCTGGTGTTGCAATAAGTATAAAACGATGGAAACATATCTACAAATACAATATGAAGTACATCTTTCAGGGGTCGGAAATTTATTCTGAACACTATGACACTGAGATGTGCTTTAAAGATAAAATACTTTTCTCCCCCAACTTCAGTACTCCATATTTGTTAGTCCTATGAATATTTCCATTCCCTAACTTGAATATCCAGCCTAGAATATCCATCGAACAGTCACAAATAATTTCAAAGATTTCACTATAACTGTTATTTGTTCGTAATTATAACTGTCTAAAGTCCAAAAAATATTTATAGACCATGTTTGATACAATTCTTTGGACACTTCCATTTTACAAAATGTGAAGAGTGAAGTAGGAGATGACGAATGATGATGAAAAGAGAAGTATTGATTTAAAAACTCGAGATAGAGACGACTGGCGAAATGAAACCGGGGCCGTTAGGGTCAATAGGCCTAGGAAGAGATGATGACCATATATATAATGAATTTTAATTCAAACTCTATAAAATATGAAAATATTAAAACTGGTCCGTTTAATTCATGAAAAGTAACTTCACCAAAATAGTTTCTTTTAATTATTTTTTTTCCCTCGGAATCTAAAGTTATCTAAATTTATGGGAAATTGCGTAATCGTTTGTACACTGAAATATATCATATTTGCTGCTACTGAAGAAACAGGAAGAATACAAATGCTGGATTTTAGAATAATGCACAAAAGCAACGATGTTCCTGCTGACTGTAATGTCAGATATGCCTACAATGCAACGTTTAAAACATGTAGATGCAGAAGCTGTAATGTCATATAGGCCTGCAATGTAACGTTTAAAACATATTGATGTATTGCAGAAGCTATGATACCGTTTTCTCTCTTTACTCGGATGTTCGAATGGTATTTCTTTTAAAAAAATACTCCTTTCATTATTGACTTTTTTCTTATTTTGTGAAAGAGAGATAAAGAGAACTGTTCTTGTTCATTTTATTCAAATTTAAGACTTAGAGAGAGAGAGAGAGAGAGAGAGAGAGAGAGAGAGAGAGAGAGAGAGAGAGAGAGAGAGAGAGAGAGAGAGAATTTGCCTTCACTTAAATGAAAACTTACTATGCAGCAAATGTAAATTAAGGTATTCTGCCTTTAGGAGATATGGTTATTGTGACAGAGACTAAAAGAAAAATGGCATCTCGTCCGTCCGGGAATTTGACGCCACGAAGGAAACCGCCATCTCTTAACACTGACTTTCTTTCTTCATAATTTGGGTCATTCCACGTAGCTCATAGATAATGCCAAGGTCTTGATTAAGGTCTACAGATCTTGGTTAAGGAAAGCTTTTATGTTTGATACAGGAGGATCATCGGTCCCGTGATGGTTGAGGCGGCTCTAGATGTTGCTTTTGCTTTTGTATCCTCACTTAATCTGCTGCAACCCCTGTTGGAAATGATAATAATAATGATGGAAAAAGTGAAAAAACAAAATTGAAATCTCGTCGACGTAGCCTAATCCTTGGCCCAAAAGAGTTGAAAGCATTTAAAAGGAAAACATGACTAGGTTTTTATGCTTTGATATAGGAGCATTTGAAGAATCTTCTTCAACCGAACGAGGTGGCAAAACAGTCCTACTTTATGTCAGGCAGCTGACGCTTAACTGAATGTTGTAAGCTATTTTCTAATCTTTCTTTCTATTTTGGCGCTATACCTTGTTTCCTTATCTGTGGCTTTCATCTAACTGATTTTATTCTTTAATTAGCGTATTTAAATTGTCTATAGATTCTTGAAATACTTGGGATTACCTCTGCTCCTCTCACTTTAGAGCAACTTGCACACAAGCAAATTACCTCCTCGATTTCAGGGACAAAATTGCTTATACAATTAGTTATCCCATATAATATGAATAATAAAATCACCTAATAATTATTATATGTTATTTCTACAAACGTATCATTCACATTAATTTCTGAAAATAAATAAAATTTTGATGGTTTTATAATTTAAAAATCACATAGAATGTTCTAATATCGATTTATTATGAAATTATTTTGATCGGTATTTTGCGTGTAGTTTTCAATGCATAGGTTTTACTCTAAAAATTTCCAATTTCTATGTCTGTTATTTTTGGTATCAACCATCATCATTTTTAACAAAAGCTACATTTTATGCATAGCCTAAAACAATTATAGTGGTCTTAGACCTCTTTCCAAGACTTCATTCCGTTCTTTGACCATAAACAACTGCCTTTCATGATGTAAGTTTAAGAGTAATTTTATTATTCCCATTAACCCTGAATTCGGTTGTGATGAAATTAGTTATGACAACCTGTTTTGCTTTTCCAACCATATCTTTGATTCCTGGCCGTCCTCTGAAGTTCTCTTGATGTTCATGTTACTTTCTTTGCACAGGTCACAAACATCATCCCTGCAAGTTTATTTTGAGCAACTTTACCTTTGCTCTCATAATTAGAGATAAATTTGAAAATACCTATATTGGAAAGAAACTTTTGTTGGGCTATTTGTCAGTATGTGCGCATTGGGATGGAAGCCTATGTGAAATGAGAGCATGTAATATAGTGGTTCTAATCTTTTCTAATTCTCGACAGAGTCGACTCTTTATGATTATATATATATATATATATATATATATATATATATATATATATATATATATAGATATACATATGTATATTTTTGGGCTCAAGCCATGTCGTCCTGATGGAAGTTCCTATTGGGTAGCTTCCTAGGGTATATTACAACTACGGCGATATTCCCAGAGAATTTACCTTAAGGTACCAGAATTCTAACTCCTGGAGCGAATATCCCTCGTGAAAGGGATATCGCGACATATCAGAGGACGTATTCTTGACACGCCACATGGCAATCTGCACCCCGAACAGAGATTACGTATCGCAGGGGTCAATTGGCAAGAAACGAAATCGGGAAAGAAAAAGGGGGAGCCGCTCCCAAGGCTCCCTATCTCCCGTTTCGTAAGCGTGCCTGGCGCCAATCCTGGCGCCATCTGTATTCCTTTTTGCGTAGCTTAACAACTCGGTGTTTTTTCCTGTGTTTCTCGCAAATCTTGGATTTATTCTACTTTTCATGGCTTCTCCAACTTCGTCGGACTCTGATAAGTTGAGTACCATGTCTTTTATGTATAAATGTAGGCTCTTGGTAATTTTTTAAGTGATTAATAGGTTTAATCTTGGTTACAAGAGCCGTAGCCTACCGGAGGCGTCATGGACGCTGTCGCTCGCTAGGTATAAGTTTAGTTAGCCAGAGCGACATTCCCGGTTGTTTTGCTTTAATAAATTTTAGCTATTTAGCGTTACATAGGATTTCCTTTCGTGCTTTAGTATTATTTTGGCGAAGTATTCACCAATTCTGGCCTACGCTAGGCCAAGTAGCCTAGTCGTTTGGTGCTAGTACTTCATGCATGATTTTGGTTTTTCCGAGTGTATTAAAATTTTATTGAAGCTTTAGGCTGTTTTTTATACATTTAAGATCATGTTGAATATTTCCAAGATAGTATACGAGTGAGTTTCGGTGATTTAGGTAATCGATTCTCTTGGTGCCTAGGCTAAGTTGCTTATGGAGCCTTAGTATACTTTCTCATACTCCCCGGTTGCTTTCTTTTCTTCAGAGAAGGTATGCAATCCCTTTCCCTCTGTTTAAGCCTTGGGCTTATCCCTAAGTGGTTTATCTGAATTAATTTTCGATAAAACTATACTGGGGTGTTACTGTACCTTCCTGTTCCAGTAAGTCTGGTTTCAAAGAGGGACAGAACAACAGAGTTTTTAGTCTGATTCTGTGTTTGTCTGGCTTGGGGTAGAGTCTCCCTCGCTGGCCTGGCACAGACATAGGAGGCTTAGCCTCCTTAGGTCACTACCGAAGGTTTTTGTACGAGATGATTCCTTCTTTTGTGATCTACCAGAGTAGTCCTTGTTGCTGTTCTCGGGGGAGGATAAGATTCTTTCCCTGGAAGTAGCAACACCTTCCTTGCTTTGGTTCTCTGGGAGCTGTCAAGTATTGATGGCCTCCCTCCTTGGATCTCCCTTAGGCTAAGATGAGTTTCTTGGCTGCGGGTGATCTTTCACTAAAGCAAGGTTGGTAGGACCCTCTTTTGTCCCTTCCCCCTCTATCTCCGTAATGGCCTAGCCATTACAGTACTGTACGTCATTCTACACCTGGACCTAGAATAGGTTAGGATGTGGAATTGACTTAGTCCCTTGCCGGCCGGCAAGGGTCTTCTGCTTTGAGTGCTGCCCGGACCTCCCTTGGTCCCTCATCCATGCCTGCCTGTAGAGCCAGACGGCATTGGTCAGGAAGCCTGAATTAGATTCTCCCCTTCCTTATATGCACTCTTTCGGATTGCAGGGCTTGGAGGTAGTGTACACTCTTATCCCGGCATCCATTCTGTTATTCTTCTAGTGCTGTACCCGACCCGGCTGCCGGCCTATGAGGCCGGCAGCTGGGCAGTCGTAGTCCTCTGGTTCTTTTGCTGCCGGCTGGCATAGGTCGTGTACCTTTGCCGGCCGGCTAATGTCAGCCCTTGTCTGACGGTCGCCAAGAGTGTGGCCGGCAGCCGGGTACTACCTTGTGTAGTTGCCGGCCGGCAGTCATTGCCGGCCGACATTGGCTGTTGCCGGCCGGCACATGCATTTTAACCAGCGTTCTGCGCCTTATAGCTGTTAAGTAGTATACTTTAAAGCTAGTTATGGTGTGTGCCGGCCGGCACATAACCTCCTATACTGTACCAGTATTCTTCAGTATAACATATACTGTAAGAAGAAAACTATAGTATAGGTTTTGGTACAGCACTGTGTGTTCTAACACTTTTGTGTTTTCTTGCACGGCCCTTTGCTGTTGCCCTACAGATAAGAAAGTGAGTTCTTTCTTGTCTATTATCCAGGATTTTAAAATCATTGCTTAGGTGTGAGCTCCACCTGTTTCCTCTGGAAACTTTGCATTGGTTATTCTAGAAGAGATTAACCATTCGATTTTATTATCTGGAAGGCTGCAGCAATTGGTTGTGAAGGAAACACAAGTGTGTGTCTTTCCTTTCTGAATTGTTATGCTATACTATGCATATCCAGTGGTACATAGTTCACTTGATACTCATGGAAATTTCTTCTCTTTACAGAAGGACCCTCCGAAGTGCGGAAGTGTCTTCTGCAACGTCCGCAGCAAGAGCCTCTGCGGACATGAGTTTAGTAGGAGACACGCAGCATGCGCTGTCTCCAAGGGTGATCTCCGGTATTGGGACCCTCAGGTATGTACTGTGTGCACTAACCTAATTACTGAGCCCTTTGATTCCCCTAGGATGGCGGAATCAAGGGATATAGCAAGGGAGAAGCTTCGTACCTGGGTAAGGGGCTTCCAGAAGAACACCTCTGGACCTTATCTTCCAAGTGAGAAGATGAGGGCGTATCTTTTCCCTAAGGCATCAGCTGATGCAGTGATTCCCCAGCCTCAAGAGGAGTTCCCCCAAGTTCAGATCCAGGTGGATGCTGAAGTCGCGGTCGCTATGCAAGACATCCAGTTAGATGACAGGATGTCTGACGTGGACGAGCGTCTGGAGGAAGACCTCCTGGCAGAAGCCCAGGGTGAAGTTCAAGCCCCAGACGTAGTAGAGGAAGAGGTCGACGAGGTGTTGGCTACTTTGGTTCAGATCCCGGAGCCTATTCCCTCAACATCGGCCGGTCACCCAGTAGAGCTGGGACAGGCCCTCTCCTCCATTGTTGGAATGATCCAACAAATGCAGAAGGAGAATCAGGAGAAGGCGGCTGCAATGGAACTGCGGATGCAGAGCCTTGCAGAATCACATGGGCCCCAGAAAAGGCTCAATGTGAAAGACCTTACCTTGTGCTCAGATGCTAAACCATGGAGGTATGCTGAGCACATGCCGATGACGACTGGAAAGATCGTCATCTCGGATAAGTTGGGCTCAGTTCCCCTAGAGGAGGTGGAATTCTGGCCCAGCAAGGCATCATATCCGGACTGTTATGTCCAGCTGAGGAAGGAACCAGCTTCAAAGGAGGAGACAGAGCCGAAGGAGGTCATAGTGATGGACCATACTAAGGCTCAAGCTCTGCTTTCATCCTCGTTGAAAGAGAGGGGCTTCTCTAACTCAAAGGTAGCTGCATTGAGCAAGAAGCTCCCTTCCTTTGTGTCCTCTCCTGCTAGAGCCTTCCCCTTTTTACAGAAAGGGTTTGCGGCTGTACTAAAAGCAGTCGAGGCCGGCAAGCCTTGCCCCTCCCTGGAGGAGTGTAAACCCTTGTCGCTGGCCCTGCCTATGGACCACAAAGACTGGAAGGACGTCCATCTTACGTTCTCAGTTGGGAAGTTGGAGGCTGATATCGCCGGACGTCAGTTCGGCGAGGACCTCCCTAAGCTGTCTGACTTTCTCTTGCAGAGAGAGTTCGAGACAAAAGAAAGACTGGCTGCCTCAATGTCTCTTCAGAATACTCTTGAGACGATGGCAAGTGACCCCAAGGTCCATGGAATGTTCAAGGTGGTGGCCAAGACTCATCTGGCCACAGTGACGAAGGACCTTTATGGCTTCGTCAAGGCGAGGAGTACTTGTAGGGAGTTCGTGTTCACCTCGGCTACGGTGAGGCACGAGCCAAGGAAACTAATCTCCTCCAACATTTGGGGCAAAGACCTTTTCCCTACCGATTTGGTCAAAGAAGTAGTTGATAAGGCCGCCTTGGAGAATAGAAACCTTCTCCAGAAGTGGGGCCTGGCTATCAAAAGAAAGTCTTCCCCGGATGAGGGTCCTCAACCAAAGAGGAAGACTATGAGGACTAGGCTACCGTCTCGGCCAGCCAAGCCTTTTAGACAGCAATTGCAATTGCCATTGCCTCCAGTGCCCCAGATCGTGGCACAAACCCCGACCACTTTTCAGTGGGTACCCCAGGCCGTGTCGACACAGTCCACGGCATTCACCCCATCGTTCGAAGGGCAGTCTACTTCCTTTCGAGCAAAGCCTAGAGTAGTAGCCAGAGGCTCGTCTAGGCGCCCCTCAAGGGGAAGGGGATTCAGGGGTGGTCGTGGTCAGGGAGGCAAGACCTCAGGACGGCAGTCCAAGTGGGATGATACCGGTAGGAGGGAGACTTCTGAAATTTCGGGATCGGTGGACCTTCGATCCCTGGGCCCACGGCCTACTCAATAATGGACTGGGCTGGAGCTGGTACAGCACTCCACCCCCGTGCCCTCGGTTTTTCCAACACTCCACCCCCGTTCTGGAGGAGTACGTTCAAGAACTGTTCGAGGAAAATGTGATCCGAAAGGTGAAGTCCATCAAATTCCAAGGGAGGCTGTTTTGTGTTCCCAAGAAAGACTCGGAAAAGCTCAGAGTCATTCTGGACTTGTCGCCACTCAACAAGTTCATAGTGAATTGCAAATTCAAGATGCTAACACTGCAACACATAAGGACCTTACTGCCCAAGAGGGCATATTCCGTCTCTATAGACTTGTCAGACGCCTATTGGCACATTCCAATCAACCGTCGACTCTCCCCCTACCTAGGGTTCAGGTTATAACGAATATTATACGCCTTCAGAGCCATGCCATTCGGGCTAAACATAGCCCCAAGGATTTTTACGAAGCTTGCGAGCGTACCTCTCAAACAATTACGCCTAAAGGGAATTCAGGTAGTAGCCTACCTGGACGACTGGTTGGTGTGGGCAGCATCCGAGACAGAATGCTTGCAAGCTTCCAGTCAAGTGATCCAGTTCCTAGAGTACCTAGGTTTCAAGATCAACAGAAAAAAGTCTCGACTCTCTCCATCTCAAAAGTTCCAGTGGCTGGGAATCCACTGGGGCCTTTTGTCACACCGTTTCTCCATCCCGGCGAAGAAAAGGAAGGAGATAGCGGGTTCTGTCAAGAGACTTCTAGATTCCGAAAGGATATCAAAACGCGAACAGGAGAGGGTACTGGGCTCTCTCCAGTTTGCTTCGGTGACAGACCCAGTGCTAAGAGCACAGCTAAAGGATGCAACCGGAGTTTGGAGAAGTTATGCATCAAACGCGCGAAGAGATCTGAGAAGACCAGTTCCGCTTCGGCTACGTACTCTTCTCAGGCCTTGGTCCCAAGCCAGACATCTAAAGAAGTCGGTTCTTCTTCAGCCACCTCCCCCGTCGGTGACGATTCACTCAGACGCCTCGAAGGAGGGATGGGGAGGTCACTCTCATCGGAAAAAAGTCCAGGGGACTTGGTCCAAGCTATTCAAGACCTTTCACATAAACTTTCTAGAAGCTATGGCAGTGCTCCTTACCTTAAAGAAAGTTTCCCCGCGTCACTCGATCCACATAAGGTTGGTGATGGACAGCGAGGTAGTTGTGAGATGCTTGAATCGACAAGGATCGAGGTCACCACCTCTCAACTTGGTGATGTTGGCCATCTTCCGATTGGCGGAAAAGAAGAAGTGGTACCTGTCGGCAGTTCACCTTCAAGGAGTCCGCAATGTGACAGCGGACGCTCTATCCAGGTTCACACCGATAGAGTCGGAATGGTCCTTAGACGCAGGATCATTCTCCTTCGTTTTGAATCAAGTCCCAGAACTGCAGATAGACCTCTTTGCGATGAAAGACAACAAGAAGTTGCCCCTGTACGTGTCCCCGTACGAGGACCCCTTAGCGGAAGCAGTGGACGCGATGTCCCTCGACTGGAACAGATGGTCTAGGATTTATCTGTTCCCTCCTCACAACCTTCTGTTGAGGGTTCTCAACAAACTGAGATCCTTCAAGGGGGTAGCGGCAAAAGTGGCCCACAAGTGGCCGAACAGCGTGTGGTTCCCCCTGGCATTGGAACTACAGCTGAAGTTTGTACCGCTACCAGATCCAGTTCTGACCCAGCGAGTCCAGAAGTCGACTGTCTGCGCTTCATTACAGAAAACCCGGACCCTGCAGCTCATGATTTTCTCTCCCTAGCGGTGAGAAAGCGTTTCGGGATTTCGAAAGCCAGCATAGACTTCCTAGAGTAATATAAGTGCAAATCTACTAGAAGGCAATATGAGTCATCTTGGAGAAAATGGGTGGCCTTTGTCAAGGCGAAGAATCCGCAGGAGATATCGACAGACTTCTGCTTACCTTTCTTCATCCACCTCCATGGTCAAGGATTGGCAGCTAACACGATTTCAGCGTGTAAGTCTGCTTTGACAAGACCCATTCTATATGCCTTCCAGGTCGACCTAGGTAACGAGATCTTTAATAAAGTTCCGAAAGCCTGCGCTAGGCTCAGACCTTCAGCACCTCCAAAGGCCATTTCATGGTCTTTAGACAAAGTTCTTCATTTCGCTTCTCTGTTGAGCAATGAAGAGTGTGGGTTAAAGTATTTGACACAAAAAGTTATTTTCCTATTTGCACTCGCGTCCGGGGCCAGGGTTAGTGAGATTGTAGCCTCTCGAGAGAGGCAGGTCGTGTTCAGTTCCTGGATGGGGGAGTACTGAACCTGTTTCCGGATCCTACTATTCTCGCCAAGAATGAGTTACCCACCAACAGGTGGGGTCCCTGGAGAATCTGCCCTCTGAAAGAAGATGCATCTCTATGTCCAGTAGAATGCCTAAAGGTCTATCTTCATAGAACTTCAGACTTCAAGGGTGGTCAACTATTCAGGGGAGAAACATCAGGCTCAAATTTATCTCTGAATCAACTCAGAGCGAAAATCACATATTTTATTCACAGAGCGGATCCTGACAGTACACCCGCAGGTCACGATCCGAGGAAAGTTGCCTCATCCTTAAATTTTATTTAATTGTATGGATTTTCAACATCTCCGTTCATACACTGGCTGGAAGTCTTCCAGAGTGTTCTTTCGCCACTATGCGAAGCAAGTAGAGGAACTAAAGAGATCTGTGGTAGCAGTGGGTCGCGTCGTTAACCCTACTGTTTAACTCTGCGAGGAACAGTGGTTTTAATTGGGACGATTAATTCCAGGGTGAGTGTGTAGTTACATACTGTACTACAAACTAAGTGAGGGCACTGAGTTGCCCATGTAGACTGTTCCATTTCCAAAGGTGAACCTAGCATAAGTGCAGACATGTGTGCCGAGCGTTTCTAACGCTAATGTCATTGATTTGTAATACAGACTTTTATGACTTTGATACCTCGGTATCTTAAAAGTGGCATTTAATGTTTTTTCTTTCAGATAAACAAGTTCTGTTTACTATCATACTTATGCTTAAAGTTTTGGGTTATCTTCTTCTTATATATATATATATATATATATATATATATATATATATATATATATATATAATTGTGGTTAACCTGTCTGTTTATTGTCTGTCAATGAACTTGTTCTTGAGAACCTTGCGTCTCCTTCACCTGTGTCAATTTATTGGTATAATTGAGCATTCATTCTATGTACCTTATCTGGGATAATTCTAATAGAATTGTTCCTTTATGCAAGCTATGTTGCATTGATTTATGCTTTCCCTTAACGGGAGGACTCCGTCCCATAAGGGGACGATGGCGGTTTTACTAGTTTCCTCCTATGCGGATATAAACCTTTGTCCAATACAAGTATTGTGCGGAGAACCGGTCGATATTTCATATTGACGCAGTGGTTCTTTACAAACTATGCTTTACTTAATATAGGGTGAGACCACTATATTAGCTTGCCTGGTATTCATACATAGGTATATGTACTCTTTGAGACTTTTCCAGAGTCTAGTAGGACTCTTCCCTGTAGGGGGCAGGAAGCTCTAACATGGTTTATAGTTAGTTGAAAAGATGTATAACGGTAACATCTTAGGTCTCTAGGTCTAGTCGACCGGGAAAAATTACCTCCGGGGAGTACGGCACGTTCTGAGAATCCACAGATACAGTAATGCTCTGGTATACTTCCATCAGGACGACATGGCTTGAGCCCAAAAAACGGATTTTGAGCGAAGCGAAAAATCTATTTTTGGGTGAGATGGCCATGTCGTCCTGATGGACCCGCCCTTCCCTTTCTAAGAAAGGGCTGTAGGACCCCTCCCTACATACAGTATCTGTAGCACCTCGTGTACGCTACAAGGAATACAGATGGCGCCAGGATTGGCGCCAGGCACGCTTACGAAACGGGAGATAGGGAGCCTTGGGAGCGGCTCCCCCTTTTTCTTTCCCGATTTCGTTTCTTGCCAATTGACCCCTGCGATACGTAATCTCTGTTCGGGGTGCAGATTGCCATGTGGCGTGTCAAGAATACGTCCTCTGATATGTCGCGATATCCCTTTCACGAGGGATATTCGCTCCAGGAGTTAGAATTCTGGTACCTTAAGGTAAATTCTCTGGGAATATTGCCGTAGTTGTAATATACCCTAGGAAGCTACCTAATAGGAACTTCCATCAGGACGACATGGCCATCTCACCCAAAAATAGATTTTTCGCTTCGCTCAAAATCCGTTATATAGGTGTGTGTGCACTTATATAAATATGTAACGTCTTAATAGGTTTGCTGAAGGTAATCATCTACTCCCTAGTTTGCAATTTGGTTTTCGTAAAGGCTTTGGAGGGCAACGTCTTAATAGGTTTGCTGAAGGTAATCATCTACTCCCTAGTTTGCAATTTGGTTTTCGTAAAGGCCTTGGAGCATGTGATGCCCTTCTTACATTCTCCAATGCTGTACAGAAATCCCTTGATTGTGGTCGGGAAGTTCGTATGATTGGCCTTGATTTTAGTGCTGCCTTTGACCGTGTTAATCATGAGGCCCTTGTTTTCAAACTGAAACACTTGGGAGTGAGTGGGTCGTTTCTTAGCATTATTATTGATTTTTTAAGTAATAGATCTCAGAGTTTTTGTTGATGGGCACCATAGTGATTATAGGAATGTGATATCCGGTGTTCCACAGGGTAGTGTTCTTGGCCCAGTACTTTTCATACTATATACACATGACATGTGGTTTGGCCTAGAAAACAAGCTTGTTGCATATGCAGATGACGCTACTCTCTTTGCATCAATTCCATCCCCTGAATGTAGATCTGGGGTTGGTGAATCTCTTAATAGAGATTTAGCTAGAATCAGTGCATGGTGCAAATTATGTGGTATGAAGTTGAATCCTAACAAAACTCAAAGTATGATTGTAAGTAGGTTAAGGACGGTGGCTCCTCAACATCCGGATCTCAGTATTGATGATGTTTCTTTAAATTTGTATGACACTTTCAAAATATTAGGTGTGATTCTCGACAGCAAATTTGCTTTTGAGAAACATATAAGGTATGTGTCTTCTTCAATTGCACAAAAAATAGGCTTATTGAGAAAGTCTTTCAAGATTTTCGGTGATCAATCTATTCTGAAGAAGTGTTTTGATTCTTTCATTCTACCTTGTTTTGAGTATTGTTCTCCTGTCTGGTCTTCAGCTGCTGATTCTCATTTTAATTTGTTGGACAGAAACTTACGGTCTATTGAATTTCTTATTCCTGATCTAGATATTAATCTCTGGCACCGTCATTCAATTAGTTCATTATGCATGTTGCATAAGATTTTCATAACTCTGACCATCCTTTACATTTAGATCTCCCTGGACAATTCTATCCTGTTCGTAATACTAGGCAGGCAGTTAATTCTAATAGCCAGGCCTTCTCCATCATGAGGATCAATACTACGCAGTACTCTAGAAGTTTTATTCCAGCTGTTACCAAATTGTGGAATGATCTTCCTAATCGGGTAGTCGAATCAGTAGAACTTCAAAAGTTCAAAGTAGGAGCAAATGCTTTTTTGTTGACCAAGCGGACACGAGTCTTTTTATAGTTTATTTATGACATATTTGTTTTTTATGTTGTTAATAGTTTATATAGGACATGTCTGTTTTGACGTTGTTACTTTTTTTAGAATGATTTATTGTTAATTAGTTCTCTTCATTTATTTATTTCCTTATTTCCTTTCCTCACTGGGCTATTTTTCCCTGTTGGAGCCCCTGGGCTTATAGCATCTTGCTTTTCCAGCTATGGATGTAGCTTGGATAGTAATAATAATAATAATAATATATATATATATATATATATATATATATATATATATATATATATATTGTGTGTATGCACTTATATAAATGTGTGTGTATATATATATATTATATATATATATATATATATATATATATATATATATATAAATATATATATATATGTGTGCACTTATATAAATATATATATATATATATATATATATATATATATATATATATATATATATATATATATATGTGCACTTATATAAATATGTATATATATATATATATATATATATATATATATATACTGTATGTGTGTGTGTGTGTGCACCTATATATATATATATATATATATATATATGTGTGTGTGTGTGTGCACCTATATGAATATGTATATATATATATATATATATATGCACTTATATAAATATATATTTATATATATATATATATATATATATATATATATATATATATATATAGATATATTATTATTATTATTATTATTATTATTATTATTATTATTGTTATTATTATTAAATGCTAAGCTACAGACCTAGTTGGAGAAGCAGGATGCTATAAGCCCAGGGTCCCCAACAGGGAAAATAGCCCAGTGAGGAAAGGAAACATGAAAAGTAAGAATAGTAACAACATTGAAATAAATATTTCCTATATAAGCTATAAAAACTTTAACAAAACAAGAGGAAGAGAAACTAGATAGAACAGTGTGCCTGAGTGTACCCTCAAGGAAGAGAACTCTAACCCAAGACAGTGGAAGACCATGGTACAGAGGCTATGGCACTACCCAAGACTAGAGAACAATGGTTTGATTTTGGAGTGTCCTTCTCCTAGAAGAGCTGCTTACCATAGCTAAAGAGTCTCTTCTACCCCTACCAAGAGGAAAGTAGCCACTGAACAATTACATTGCAGTATTTAACCCCTTGGCTGAAGAAGAATTATTTGGTAATCTCAGTGTTGTCAGGTGTATGAAGTCAGGGGAGAATCTGTAAAGAATAGGCCAGACTATTCGGTGTCTGTGTGGGCAAAGGGAAAGTAAACCGTAACCAGAGAGAAGGATCCAATATAGTACTGTCTGGCCAGTCAAAGGACTCCATAACTCTCTAGCGGTAGTATCTCAACGGGCGGCTAGTGCCCTGGCCAACCTACTACCTATAAATATATATATATATATATATATATATATATATATATATATATATATATATATATATATATATGTATATATATAGTTTGCCTAAGTATATTATACATAGAAAATAATGGCGTCATTTGAAAAATGAAATTATTTATTACCTGGTTCTTTAATATCTTTAGACATTTTCGTCTTTTGAGATTTACTGAGGATTTAGTTAGACCCAACTTGTGAAGGTTTAAATGCTGTTTGCCCCTCCTTGCCTTATTGTTATGTGGGACTTGAAGTTGACACTACTGATTTTATAATTCTTATGAAGCCTATAGGCCTAGAATGAAAATGAAGAAGAGACTGTGGAGAAATTTCACAAATTGTAACTTTATGCCCAGATAGACACCTTTCATAAATGACAAGATTTGATGCAAATATTTATTGTTGCTACCAGACAGACATATAGCCATACCCTAGTATGTGTTAAAGACAAGACAACAGAGCCATATTATTATTATTATTATTATTATTATTATTATTATTGTTGTTGTTGTTGTTGTTATTCGAGATACGTTGCTATTGTAGAATCTGCCCATTATAGGTGTGGGGGAATAAGTCTGACCCGATTATAGCTTTCCTTTCGTAAATTAAAGTTGGATAATATAGGTAGTTTTAATTGTATTTCTGGTACCGAAGATAACACACCACTTCGCTTATTCACTTATTCATTTATCATTATTACTTCTCCCTTAATAAACTCCTCAAGAGATTAGACCTATATAGGCAGCGTTGACTGTTATCTAAGCTTTGGCTTGAATTAATTTATTGCTAGTTTCGAGCCACGACCCTAACTACCTTTTGCTTCATACACAAAACGACATAAGCAAAATCAAGTAATAACTTTGAATTGATAACCCAAATGCATAGATGGTTATTATTATTAGACAACAGGACTAAGCTTAGATTATTTTCCCTCATGAAGCCCTCTTTCCCACTCCGACTATCTACAGACACAGTTCCAGGAATAGTCTCACGGAATCAAGGTGTTCAGAGGGATTCGTGTTTCATTAATGTATTACTTTTTTTTTTTCTGAAATATTATTGTAGCACAATTGTTTTAACTATCTAATATTTTTGTTCAATAATAAAATTTTTCATAACAGTTGAGCAACTTTGTGCATTCATACACATGTTTACAAAGTGAAATATAAGATTTATTACTAAGTGACAAGTTATGTTCAACGATGTCCAATACAATGATAAATAAATAGCAAAAGTCTGGCTGCATACTGTAGACGGGAATTCCCCCCCCCCACCTCTTGCCCTTTATTAGTAGAGGAAGAGAAGAAGGAAAAGGATAAGAAAGGGTTACTAATGAGAGAGAGAGAGAGAGAGAGAGAGAGAGAGAGAGAGAGAGAGAGAGAGAGAGAGAGAGAGAAGGAAGAGGAGAATTCAACACCAGACCAAAGAAAGCCTGTTGCTGTTTTGCTGGATAACCGGGGGACGTCAGTGGCAGGATACTCTCTTTCTATCCTGCCTGTCTCGGAACCCCAAACCGAGAGGTAGTCCTGAATCGGAAGACACCCAAGAGGAAGGATCCTCAACGGAGTCGATTTCTTAGGGCTTGACCCGACCCAGGACTCTCGGAAAACCCGAGTCTCTTTACTTTAGGTTATCCAGGACGATACATGTGTGTGTGTGTGTGTAGATTGCCATGCATATAGCATGACACGGGCTCTTGCCTTTGGGCAGCCCGTAATAGGATTGGGTTTGTAAAAGGTATACTCCAAGGAGTAAAATTTGTATTAGTAAATGGAACGTTAGGTAATAATAGGAAAAGGAATGTCAGGTTAGGGATAGTTAAAGGAAATGATATGTAAGGATGATAAATGAATGATGGAATGGAATGGAATGGTACAAGACGTGACAAGGGGTAGATAGTAACCCGAAAAGGGGGTCTCCCTTTTAGGTCCACGAAAGAAAGTTTTTAGTAAGAGGATAAAGTATTGATAGTAGTAAGTCCCAGTAAGTAAAAGAGACTGGGAGAGGAGTGAAGGAAATTTTAGTAGGAGAGTAAAGGAGTAGGTTTAAACAAAGAAGTTTATTCCTGCTCTTTGTGGTGGAAAAGGGGGAGGAGGCCAAAAACTGTGCTGCGCTCGGTCAGCTGGCACGAGAAAGGCCCCCTAAGGATAGGGTAAGAGGAGGGTTAACAGGGAAAGAGGGTGGGAGACAGGAAAAACAAGAGCTGTTTCCTTATGAGGAAGACAGCCTTGTAATAACTATTCTCCATTTAGGAATAGGGAATTGGGAAGGGAAGGATTGCAAGTAGGGAAGGATTATCTCTGCTCAGTGGCTGAGAACTGGAACTGTTGCAGGAGTTGCTGGAAGGTGGAGGTTGATGAGAGGGAGAGGACTTTGGTAAGGATCTGGAAGGCGATAGGTATGAGGTCTTGCAAGGTGAGAGACTCAATTGCTTGAGTCAAGGTTTGGGAAGGGGAAGAGGATGAAGGTCGTTGCTGGTCCCTTTGGGGAGCAGTTGCAGGTCGGTGCTGATCCTTCTTAGGAACAGTTGTAGGTCGTTGTTGGTCCCTTTGGGGACCAGTTGCAGGTCGGTGCTGATCTTTCCTAGGAACAGTTGCAGGTCGTTGCTGATCCTTTGTAGGAGCAGTTGTAGGTGTAGATGCAGGAGCTATTGTAGATGTAGAAGTAGGAGCAGGAGTTGGCTGAGTTGGTCTTCTCTGGCGAGGAGTTCTCTGTTCTTTAGGTGGCTGGGATGAAGCTGGTTTGTTTTGGTTTGAAGAGGATGTATTCTTCATAGCTGCTATCCTCTTGAGACGCTCTGGGCAGCGCTTATTCCAAGCATGGTGTGGCTTGGAACAATTGGGGCACTTGGATGTGGTTTGTCGCCCTTCTTTATGGGCCTTTATGCACACTTCTGTGCTATGTCTCTGGCTGCAGATACCACAGATAATGGGGCCTCTGCATTCTTCTTTATGATGTCCAAAGCGTTGGCATCTGTAGCATCGAAGGGGCTCAGGTGTATATTCCTCGATGGGGAAAGTACCCCAGACTCCTAAGTCCAGTTTGGAAGGAACTGGACCTATAAAGGTGGCGATTAGGCGTCTAACAGGAACGTCATCCTTGCTTGTGCAGCGAATAGCACAGTCAATATTGCTGCACGAGGTTACAATGGAGATAGGCATCGTCACAGGATACCTGGTAATGACTGCCTTCTTCCTGATAAAAGCAGGATCCAGCAGTGTTAAGGTGGAGTCTTCCTGAAGGAATCTGGCTGTCTCGATGTCCTTGGGATAGATGATAAGGTCACCTTTCCTGTTAGGTCTTGCAGTGAGTTTCATGCCAGGCTTGGCAGCCATGGCAGCAACAGAGGCATAAGAGAGCTCGTGGTTTGCCTGTGAAAGTCGAAACTTTGGCAGAGGCTTCTTTGGTTGTGTAGCTGAGATGTTTTCTTGTATTGCAGTGGCGTCTTGCAGAAGAGTTTGGAGGCAATCTATGCAGTTGCAGTCCGTGGAGTGGGCCCCTTGTTCGGTCTCCATGGCGTTGGAGGACTCAGGCTCGTTGGTAAAAGGGTTGACTGCTGTTGCACCTGATTGCTGTGGAGTTGTAGGGACAGACAAGGACGAGTCTGTGCTCTCAGTCCTTGGAGTCACAATAGATGATGTTGGGGCTGTTTCTGGCGTTGGTGAAGATGTGACAGAAGCCTTCTTCCTTTTCTTCTTCTGGCGTTCAAGATTCTTCTGTTGTTCAAGATTCTTGATTGGAACTAATCTATTATGCTCGATAATCTTGAAAGAGGCATCTTTGCAACCCTCACAGTTACAAGTGACATGGTGATTATGAACTTTTGGGTCTACAAAAAAGTTCATTTTAGCTATGTGTTTGAAGATCTCAGCTCGGCGACGTTGGTAAGCCACACAGCTATCACAGTCACAAACTTGGCCATTGAAATAGTCTTCACAGTGTCTTTCTTCTTCGTCATAATAGTCCCATGCCTGTTTTCCTAAATGAAAAACGGACATTGTGGTTGAACTCTACGGGAATCACAGTGAAAATTTCGGGAGGTTACGATGCACATAATCCAAGAGCAGTTGTCAGCAAGGTCCTTTAATGGGAGAGGTCGGCTCATCAGTGAGGTACGCGCATGTGGGCGGAGCTTTTGTGACGTCATTTATCGGTGACGGTGGCTGAGGTTTGACTTGACTAGACGTAGTCTTATTTGATATCTGTCACGTTCATTTTTTTCCAGAAGGAAAAGATAGAACATTTTGAAAAGACCAATCAAGAACTCCTGAAACTGATTAGTTTGGAAACGGAAGTGACAGAACCTAAGTTCACATTAACTGAAATAAACAAGTTATTTCAACCTGTGCTAAGTGCAACACAGATAAAATCTCATAACTAATGTCTGTCAGTCAATGCAGCGATGAAGACATATCGTTAGCTTTCACTCTCAGAAGCATGAGCACCAAATGCTATTCATATTTGCGAACTAAAAGAGGATTTCCTCTGCCATCAAAAAGTACACTGAATAAACGAGCGCAAAATCTCAAATGTGAGCCGGGTATTTTGCATTCGGTTCTGTCACTGATGAAGGCAAAATCAGAAACAAAGACGGAAATTGAAAAACTTGCCGTTATTTCATTTGATGAAATGAATATTTCTAGTAAGTAGATTTATGACAAAGGGATGGATGTTTTGTATGAACCTCATGATAAAGATTTGAGGGTTTGGAAAGAATTCGGGATTGATCCCCTTAACCCAGAAAAAGTCTTTTTTAAAAATCCATGTGCTAACAGGAATGTCTTCATATTTGCCGATGCTCCCCATATGATAAAGTTAATTATAAATCATTTTCTGGATCACGGTTTTCTTATGGAAAATGGAAATAGCGTATCTGATGCCTGTGTCCGTGAAGTGCTAATGAAAACCGTATCAGAGTATGCCTTAGCATATAAAATTAATAAAACACATATAAATGTAAGTGGCTTACAAAGACAGCGTGTATGTATGCTGCACAGCTACTTTCAAAGTCATGTGCTAAGGCATTGTATTTTTTAGGAGAAATGGGCTTTATTAGAGAGGAACAATTGGAAGGAAACTGCCGATTTTATAGCTACAGTGAATGAATAGTTCGATGTCATCAATTCTTCTATGATGTTAGGCGACATAAAAGCCCGCAATGCATTTGTGAGAGATTTGGATAGCCAGAAAAGTGTTCTAAAAAGAATGGTTGATGCTAGGCTGGGAATGAGGGTAAAAAATCCAAAATTTAATTGCCTTTGCAAATTATCTTGTCACTCAATGATTGGGCTATATAACATGCTAAAACAGTCAGGACATTTCTTTTATTATGACAAGGAGATTGAATCAAGACTGTCTTGAATTTTTTTTGGAGGTATTAGGCAGATGAGGGGTTCTCATGATCATCCCGATGCCTTAATTTTAAGTACAGATTGAAAAATTTTTTGCTAAGTAGGGATATTGAACTTGTTAGCGATAAGGCAAATGAAAACCTTGACCCGTTATCCCATGAAATGGTATCATCTGAACGTGATGGAAATGGATCTGATAAATCTTTCAATGACAGGGAACTGGCCTTAGAAATATGTATGACAAACATAATTTTTAGAGACCTTTAAATTGATGTGGATCTTAAGAATGACGAAATGTTCCCTGAGGAAACAGAATTTGCCAAATGTCAGAAATCCATTGACACCACAGGATCTGTTATCGAGGAATAGTCCTTAAGATATATCGGTGGATATGTAGTGAAAAAGTTTTTGTTTAAATATCCAAATTTAGGGTATATTGTTGATAGCAAGACGTCAGAGACATGGGTCCATTATATAAGTGAAGGAAAACTCTATGCACCATCCGACGATTTTTTTTTTCTAAACTAAAAATTTGTAGAGAAATTTTTTGAGCAATGCATGGGTATGGGCTTAGACCAGGAACAGAATGCATAAAAACAATGGCTGCTGAAATGAAATCTGCTGTCACTGGTGTTCCTGACGAGGTTGTGGAATTTTTGACCAAAATATCAGTGTTTTTTAGAATGCGGCACCTCAACAACATTATCGACATAAGTAAAAAGAAAAAGAGGACTTGCAGGAGTACAGTAAGAAAAACCATGAAAACAACAACTTAATTTTTCCTCCTGGGGTGCACACCTGGCTCGGTGAGAAACAAACTCATGCTTATCTGAATTCCATCACTATTAAACTGTCATCTTTGTTCTGTTAATCTGTTAGGATTAAAATGAGAATCTTTAACTCGTTGTGTAGGATTTAGTACCAAGGACAACTTTCTCTACGTTAATCTATACCTCTTTGGTTAAGGATAAGTGGCAGTCAATACATTACAGTATTTGTGTTCCCTTTTAAGATACATCTATACCCTATGACTATGTTTAGAAGCATCAGAATATTATTAAACTTTGATGTATGGTCTGCCCTAAGGATAATCTGTACTTTAATAAAAAAAATAGAAATAAAATATTAAGGAGTATTTTTATTTTGGAAAGGTATCCTTGTATCGTGTTACTACGTATAGCCTACCTGTCAGTCAATGCTGTCAAGGGAGACTATACGAGGTGTGACGTCATGCGCAGACGGAACGTATTTTCGCTCGCTGATGAGCCGACCTCTCCCATTAAAGGACCTTGGTTGTCAGCACCGAGTCTAAGCGAACACTGGACGATACAGAAATCACTGCCATTACTAGTCGGAAAATATTCTCTATTTAAGAAGACTCAAACATTTTATGTAAAGTTTATAGATTTGTTGATAAATTCATAATTTTTTTATAAAGTTTTATAATTAAGAATTTAGTTGCCTTTCATAATAATCATCATTATAGCTATTTATGAATTTTGAATATGCTGCATATTAAGTGAGGATAGAAAAGCAAAAGCAATACCTCTAGAGCCTCCTCAACCATCATGGCACTGATGATCCTCCAGTATCAAACAAAATTTTTACTTAACCAAGATCTGTAGACCTTACTAAGACCTTGGCTTCATCAATGAGTTACGAAAAAAAAACCGAAAAAAAAGAAAATCACTATGAAGAGATAGCGTTTCCTTCGTGGTGTCAAAGTCCCAGACGGACGAGATGCCATTTTTCTTTTAGTCTGTCATAATAATCATATCTCCTAAAGGCAGATTATCTTATTTTACATTTGCTGCATAGTAAGTTTTCATTTAGGTGAAGGCATACTAATTTTTAGAAGAAATCCCATTAGAACATCCGAGGAAAAGAGAGAAAACGGAGTCATGGCTTCTACAATACATCAATATGTTTTAAACGTTGCATTGTAGGCATATCTGACATTACAGCTTCTGCATCTACATGTTTTCAACGTTGCATTGTAGGCATATCTGACATTATAGCTTCTGCATTTACATGTTTTAAGCGTTGCATAGTACGCCTATATGACATCACAGCTTCTGCAGCTATAGAGCCTTGCATTGTAGGCCTACCTGACATTACCGACACATCGTTGCTTTTGTGCAGTATTCCAAAATCAAGCATTTATATTCCTCTTGTGTTTCTTCAGTAGCAGCAAATATGATCTATTTCAGTGTACAAACGATTACGCAATTTCGCAGAAATTTAGACAACTTCAGATTCCAACTATTTTGATGAGTTACTTTTCATGAATTAAACTGACCAGTTTTAATATTTTAAAGAGTTTGAATAAAATTCATTATATATATGGTCATCATCTTTTCCTAGGCCTATTGATCCTAACTGCCCCGGTTACATTTCTCCATTCATCATCTCCTACTTCATACAGCACATGCTGTAAAATTGAAGTTTCCAAAGAATTTCATCAAACATGGTCTACTGATATTGTTTGGACCTTAGACAGTCTTAATTACGAACAAACAAAAGTTATAGTGAAATCTTGGAAACTAGTTGTGACTGTTCGATGGAAATTCTAGGCTGGATATTCAAGTTAAAGAATGGAAATATTT
>NC_090735.1:160895255-160902755 GCF_036898095.1 Palaemon carinicauda | reverse complement strand
TTACCATTACGAGATACTATAAATTAGTTATCATCACATTTTTCTTACCTTACTTAAGTACTTTATTCTTTTTCATTGAAATTTTCAAAGTATTGTAAATTTAACACTTATTTTACGTTCTCTGATAATTTACTTAGGCAGACTCTTTTTAATGGTGTTTTAAAACCTAACTAAAGATGACAAACTTTTTTTCAATGTTGACTGTAGCTAAGACTTAACTATACGATTAAAGTTCTCAATACTTTCAAAATTTACTCTGAATTACTCAGAACGAACAAGTATGCAAGCATATGGTTCTGTTTACTCATTTTCAGCTAAATAGGATTATTTAAAAACAGCATCTTCTATGTTTAAAATTCATAATGAACTGATTTTATTAATAAAATACTAGCAAATATCTTTGTATAGATACGTTTTTATGAAACCTTCACATTCATGAAACCGTAGTAAAAATTAAAAATTATATTTTCTATAAATGAAGTCCGAGAAATTCGAGCAAAGTTTTATGTTTTTGCTAGATATCTGAGCCTTTTTCCCTTTTATTTCATATTTGTATTGTTACTTTCTAGACACTTACATGTGTTGAATAATCATAGGATTTTATGCAAATATTTGATGTTAGTTATTCACAATTTGGCAAGAGGAGCTTTGTTTTTTGCTAAGGTTTATTGTAAGAGATATCTATCTATCTATCTATCTATCTATCTATCCTTCTATCTATCTATCTATCTATATATATATATATATATATATATATATATATATATATATATATACGTTATGTATATATCATCATCATCATCATCTACGTCTATTAACGCAAAGGTTAGATCTCTTCAGTCGTCTTTATCTTGAGCTTTTAAATCAATACTGTTCCATTCATCATCTCTTACTTCCCGCATCATAGTCCTCAGCCATGTAGGCCTGGGTCTTCCAACTCTTCTAGTGCCTTTTGGAGCCCAGTTGAAAGTTTGGTGAACTAATCTCTCTTGGGAACTGATAAGAGCATGCCCAAACCATCTCTATCTACCCCTCACCATACACACACACACACACACACACACACACACACATATATATATATGTATATATATATAATATATATATATATATATATATATATATATATATATATATATATATATTTATCTTTTTAAGAAGGAAGGAAAGTAAACTTTACGTTCGTTTTTGGTGAACTAATCTCTCTTGGGGACTGAGAAGACCTTGCCCAAACCATCGCTATGTACCCTTCACTATATATATATATATATATATATATATATATATATATATATATATATATATATATATATATATATATATATATATATATATACAGTATATATATATATATATATATACATATATACAGTATATATATATATATATATATATATATATATATATATATATATACTGTATATATATACATATACATAAATAGATATACATATATAATGTATTTATCTTTTTAAGGAGGAAAGAGGGAAAACTTTACGTTTGTCCATTATCTTTCGGCATATATTCTCCATATATATATATATTTTTTTTACCATATTTTTGGATAAGGTCAAAATCCGACATTTTTTTGTAGATATTCCATTATTGCTTTTCTTGCAATAAACTATGAATAGTCGCCAGTACCTATACCATTATAGATTTTGAGTCTTTTCTTCCCATAGGTTATTGAAAAATATTATAAAATGTGATGAAAAATATTCAAAATGTATAAACTGAATTGCTATTCATAAAACGTGATTCTCGTTCCCTTTGCTAACTTTTACGAAACCAACACCTAAACTCGGTATACAAATTCATGCATAATTAAAACTTTTCCAAGGAGGGAAGCAAAAAACAAAGTACGCTCAACTGAGATATTGTAATCGTTAAGTTATCACTTTGTAGCTTAATTATCTTCGAGTCTATGTATTTCATACGGTTTATAATGTATCTACATTCAGTATAGAATATACTGTATATATCATTGAGATGTGATAAAGTACACTGTTAAAAAGTTTCATTAGAAAAACGGTAAATGTCTGGCAACATTTATTCCAGGATTTCTATCGTTTTAAAAACGGATATATTGACGTAAAATTATGATATTGCGGTTACCAACTGGTAAAATATAATAACAAAGTAGGGTAAAAATTACGGTCGCCTTTATTTACCTGAAATACCGCTGCGAACATTAGATTTTAACGGAGAGTTTCCGATTAAGATTACGGTTTTTTTAACAGTGTACGTATATTGGAATCATGAGGATTATTATTATTATTATTATTATTATTATTATTATTATTATTATTATTATTATTATTATTATTATTATTATTATTATTATTATTATTATTTCGTCATTGCAATTCAAATACGATCCTCAAGCGCTTCGTTTTAAACAACCCAAACTTGAAGTCAAAACCACGATAAATATAGCAACAGCATCTTTTCCGGTGGCACACGTATTTACGTACTTTCCTGCATTCCAAAGCCCGTAGTCTTGATATTAACTACGCCTGTCTACTAAAATGTCTGTTTGTGTCTTCGTCCTGACTCAAGGCTAGAAGGGTTGAAGTCCCACACGTGGGCAATATAAACAAAGGAACCCCCTTAATTCCCATCCCCCTTTCCCCTCCTGTTCTTGGGCATTCTTCTTTTCAAACGACCACGAGCTGTTTCTTAAACTAATACTTGAAGATGACGTCTGAAATAGGATGGTGGCGAGAGAGTGACAGGTGGTATGGTAGAAGAATGAGAGAGAGAGAGAGAGAGAGAGAGAGAGAGAGAGAGAGAGAGAGAGAGAGAGAGAGAGAGAGAGAGAGAGCGAATGTTGAAAAAAAAGTCGAATAACACATGTCGCATCAAGTTAATTGGAATCACCCCTGAGACAACATCGCGTAATTGATTTGATTGTAGGTGTCGTCGGAGTGAGCGAGTTAAGTAACACTTGATGATATGTTATCGCTGCATAACTAAGTATTCTGAAGCGTCGCCTGACTAGTAATGAAGTGAAGAACCTTCTCCGATGGTGGTCGTCATTGGCAGAGGTTTCGTTTCTTTGTTGGTGAATTTCTCTTGATGTAGATGTTGAGTATAAATCTTTATGTGCAATTCGTCTTCACCGGTGATACGTCCTAGTTTGATTGATACTGGAGCCTGAATTTTATAGTGCCGAAATTAGGGACAGAAAATGGCCCTTGCAGATGGAAAATTTCCATTAAGAGGTGGAAACATAATGGAAATACAGATTATACTGCACCATATGTTACTAATAGGATTTTTGGTTTTGTAACATTATTCATTGAATATAAGTAATTATGTTTTGATATATGTTCCTAATATAACATAAAAAGCAAATTAATAACTTACAGAGGTAACATCTATATATACAGTTTTAACAAGAAATAATCATCTCAAGAGATACAAATGTGTTAAGAGACTTGCGTAATGCAGGATCGAGACAAGACTCGCGGCAATCCATTGGCGTCAGATGGCGTGTGCTCCTTTATGCTGATGAAACATAAACATCCAGAAATTCCTCTGCGATTATCCCTAACCACCATGCAGTGTTATGAATGATAACTCGCCGACAGAATATCTCTCCCCTTTTCAAAACATCTCACAAGGAAAGTAATTATCTGAAGAAGGTGTGTGTGTATACACTTAGAAGGCAGGTTAGGCTCTGAAATAGCACCGAAAATTGATCCGAACCACCGGGAAGTATGGCCACAGGAAGAGGATCTACATACGTACATGCATACATACATACGTACTGTTTATATTCGTACGTAGCGCTGTAAGGAATAAACGAATAAACTCCCCTCGAAGAAATCGCATGGGAACTTATGAAGTTATTACCAGAAGGTTCGTTTCGATTTAAACTTTCAACCCGACTTGTGAAGTTCGGGAACTTAGTCACAAAATTGCTGTCTTCCCCTTAACCAGCTCAAAGGATTGCGCGATTTATCTTTGAAAGAGAGACTGCAGTACAAAGTGGATTCAAGACTTGATTGCAAAATATTCTTTGGCACATCATCTGCAACTATGCTAATATTGAGCAGGTGAAAAATTTGAGAAGCGCAGGGATCAATAAATGTATCATCAAGACTGATATCCGTATGAGTAATGGGTGAGTTTATTTTGTACTGGCATCTACATTTATCGACCCAAATGGAAGAATTGCCAGTCCATATATATATATATATATATATATATATATATATATATATATATATATATATATGTATGTATATATGCATATATACTGTATATACTTATATATTTATGTACACATACATACATACATACTAGTGTACGCGACCCGTCAAAAATGACGGCTAAATATTTCGATAGATATGCACGCAAGCACATTCGCAGATTCAACCCTTCCCACCCCGTCCCCCTTTTCTGGCTACAACCCCTTTCACTTGAGTTTGACTCCTCCCTCTCTCCGCTACTCTAGTGACGGGAAGAGACGTGCTGCTGCAGAGCGTGGCCAGAATGAAATAATATATATATATATATATATATATATATATATATATATATATATATATATATAGCCAGACACTAGCTCTTTATTACATATGGGATAGGGTTGTTTACATGTATATATTTTGAATACACCATGTTGAAAAACTTGTCTAACATGTTTATTTACGAATAGCCTTATTCTTGCGAGAGAGAGAGAGAGAGAGAGAGAGAGAGAGAGAGAGAGAGAGAGCTCGAATAGTGTTGGAATGTAGATTGATCCAGTGTGATTACTTGCTATGACTGTTGTGTCTCCTATTCTTTTATGGCAGCCACAGATTACCAAAGTCCACAAGCACCTTAATGTGTCGTTTACAGATGGACTGGTTTTGAAGAATAAAAAGGGGGAGCCCCCACATTCCCGTCAGTTTGAACCGTCTAATCAAGCATCAGACAGGACCACAGCTGTCCAATCAAAAGGAGACGACAGTCTCTGAGTCACTCCTTTCAGAAGCTGAGAATTCCCTGGCGTTTGATTGGTTGCGATTCCGTCAACAGTCTGCGTTCTCTTTGGATATTTGAGTCTCATTGAAAGTTGGGAGTGGTTCAGCATGAGGAGGATTGTTTCTAGTTTATCTTAATCCAAAAAAAAATTTGTATACTTTTTTCAGGTATTTTGTTGCTTGTTTTTCTTACTGCGTTTGGGTTTTGCTTTGTAAGTTGAGTCATTCCGAATATATGAAATTTTAATTCTGCTACATACTTATCCCTTTTGTACGTCGTAGTATTTAGTCATACGAGTCTTGTCACAGTGAATGAAATCAAATAATTTAAAATATTCAATCATAGTAAGTGGATCTTGTTTTGCCAAATGTCTTTATCGTATCACATGTGTGACCTTATACTCACGTATCCTTTATTTGGCAAAAAGCCTGAACTGGATTACATAAGAATTGTAGTTACAGGCATCAATATCTCATAGAGATGTGGCACTTCAAACACTGTCTTTTTCTTTGTCTGCATCTTTTCCCACTTTTATGTGGGGTCGATATTTCTGACTAGCTTTCTCCATCTACCTCTGTCCCACATTTCATCACCGGTTAATCCCTTTGATCGAACGTCATCCTTGATACAGTCCATCCACCTTCGCTTTGGTCTCCCTCTCCTTCTCGTTCCCTGTACCTCCATTTCCATCAACCTCCTCCCAATATACTGTTCATCTCTTCTCATGATATGACCATACCAGTACTCAGTTTCCTAAGATTTGCTTGAAAGCAGTTCGGAATCTTAAAAGGACAGTAGACTTATATCTGGATTATTTATGCTCCAACTGGGGCGGCAAATCTTCTATTTTATAGTTGGTTGGCGATATCTTAATGGATTCTCTTTTTGTTCGACCTACTGTTTATCAGTGGCTTTCTGAACTCGATGTTTTCGTTATGCAAACAGTTTCTTTTACATTCAGTGTAAATCTTAAATCTTGCAAGTGCGGCTTTGGAACGTTGGCCTCTCATTTACAAAGTAAATATCGTTTTAGATAACCTCTTTAGAACAGTTTTAGCGTCTTCCCTGCAAGCACTGTATCAAGAGGCATAAATCATGTTTGTTGACAATGGAGGCCGGGCGAGTTGGATAAAGCGATAACGCCTAGACAAGTACTCTGGTTCAGCTGAACAAGTCCATCAATTATCGACTACTTGATTCAATAGTTGATAGCATTGGCTGAAATTAATTTAGTCTGTGGTTGTAAACCTTGACCGTCTGATATAGCACTTGGATCCCGTTTGCTAAGTTTTTGGATTGCTCCTGACGTATCTCCCAGTGATGTGACCAAGAGAAAATGGAAATTACCATTATTATTATTATTATTATTATTATTATTATTATTATCACCAGCTAAGTCACAACCCCAGTTGGTAAAGCAGGATGCTATAAGCCTAAGGGCTCCAACAAGGAAAAATAGCCCAATGAGGAAAGGAAATAAGGAAATAATAAACTATGTGAGTAGTAATGAACAATTAAAATTAAATATTTTAAGAACAGTAACAACATTAAAAACAGATCTTTCATAAATAAACTATGAAGAGACTTATGTCAGCCTGTTCAACATAAAAACATTTGCTGCAAGTTTAAACTTTTGAAGGTCTACCGATTCAACCTCCCGATTAGGAAGATTATTTCACAACTTGGTCACAGCTGGAATAAAACTAGAATACTGTGTAGTATTGAGCTTCTTGATGGAGAAGGCCTGACTACTAGGATTAAGTGTATACCTATAGTCCATTTCTTTTAGCGAAGCATATTTGCACCGACTCGCAGCGGTGCCCTATTACCTCGGAAAAGTTTCCTGATCGCTGATTGGTTGGAAAAGATAATTCTAACCAATCAGCATCAGAAAACTTTTCCGAGCTAAAAGGGCACCACTGCGAGTCGGTGCAAATCTGCCTCGCTAAAAGAAATGGACTATAGTATTACGATTAGGATGGTACTGTCCGGGAAGATCTGAATGTAAAGGATGGTCAGAATTATGAGGGCAGGAAGTAGGTGACTACTTGGACTCTCCCCGTCATTCGGGTAGGGGGGATAGGGAGTAGTCATACCCTGGTGAGATGGGGATACCCAAAAGGTACACTCGGAAACCACAATCTCCCACAAATTCCCGAACCACAGAGTTTTAGTTAGAAAAGGGGATGGGATGAGAAGGGTTGATTCTTTGTTTTATGTGCGTGTATTTGCATGTCTATTTAAGTACTTAGCCGTCATTTATATCGGGTTTCGTACACTAGTAATAATAATAATAATAATATATGATATATATATATATATATATATATATACACTGTATATATATATATATATATATATATATATATATATATATATATATATATATACATATATATATATATATATATATATATATATATATATATATATATATATACACACACACACATGTATATACCTATTAACGCAAAAGGCCTCGATTAGATTTCGCCAGTCGTCTCGGTCTTGAGCTTTTAAATTAAT
>NC_090735.1:160887755-160890255 GCF_036898095.1 Palaemon carinicauda | reverse complement strand
ATTTCTTGGGTTTATTTTTCATAACATTTTTATTTAAAAGAAATGTGCATCTTGATTGGTAATAGATGAAAATAAGTGTGTGCATGAATTAAGACATCATTTAATTTTTACATGAAAACAGCAAACTTCAAAATTTCTTGGGTTTATTTTTCATAACATTTTTATTTAAAACAACATATGTGCATCTTGATTGGTAAATAGATGAAAATAAGTGTGCATGAATTAAGACATCATTTAATTTTTACATGAAAACAGCAAACTTCAAAATTTCTTGGGTTTATTTTTCATAACATTTTTATTTAAAACAAATGTGCATCTTGATTGGTAATAGATGAAAATAAGTGTGTGCATGAATTAAGACATCATTTAATTTTTACATGAAAACTGCAAACTTAAAAATTTCTAGGGTTTATTTTTCATAACATTTTTATTTAAAACAACATATGTGCATCTTGATTGGTAATAGATGAAAATAAGTGTGTGCATGAAATAAGACATCATTTCATTTTTACATGAAAAACAGCAAACTTAAAAAAATTTGCCTATAGCGACAATACGTCAACAAAGGCAGGATCGTTACCTCGATCGTGTCGAAATCCCCGAGCTAACAATATAAGCATTTTATGCGGAGCTAAATAGCTAGATTATTAAAGCAAAACAAACTGGGAACGTCGCTCTAGCAAACTAAATGACCCATAAGAGCGAGCGATAGCATCCTGGATGCCTCCGGTAGGCAACAGCTCTTGTTTACGTTAATATCACTTTTGATTTCATTCAAAATGACAAGAGCTTACATTTATACATAGTAAAGATAATACTCAACTTTCCATTATTTTTTCACATTAAGACAGCAAATATAAAAACATATTAGCTTTATTTTTCTTTCATTTTCATTAATTTTTTCGTTTCCTTTTTGCTTCTCTTCATTATAAAGATAAAAATAGTTTGAAATAAGATATCATTTTTTTTCCACATTAAGACAGCAAATATAAATTTTTTGGGGGGTTTATTTTTCTTCACTTTTATTATTTTTTACTTTACTGTTTCTTTCTTTGTATTTTAAGGAAATAGATGAAAAGTCTTTGTAAATATATAAATAGTTTATTTACATTAAAACAACATATATATACAAGTATCACACTTCAATTATGTACAAATATTTTACACTATTTAAATTTCCTTGTCCTTGACTGGTGGGGTATCAAGCTCCTTGGACGAGTAGAGGGGTGAGGGTGTCATGGCTTCATCAAGGCTGCTGTCGATGGTCCCCGGGGTCAGGACAGGGAAGGTCAATGGACTTTTGAATGCCGCCGACAGCGACGTTAATGAAGGTGCTGGTGAAGGAGCCTGGACAAGGGTGGGTGACGACACTGGCACTGATGGCGAGGTCACCTGGACAGGGGTGGATGACAGTGGAGTTGGCATCCCTGGGTGCCACTCCGTGGTACGGGGCAAGGAAGAAGGGCTTGACTGCGGCACCCAGTTATGACTGGCTGGACGATGCTGTTGCTGCTGCTCTGGCTGTGCATGCGAGGGTCCTGGTTGAGGGGACTGCCAAGGTTGCTGCTGGTGAGGGGGTTGCCAAGGTGACTGCTGGTGAGGGGGTTGCCAAGGTGACTGCTGGTGAGGGGGCTGCCAAGTTGACTGCTGGTGAGGGGGCTGCCAAGTTGACTGCTGGTGAGGGGGCTGCCAAGGTGACTGTTGCTGAGGGGGTTGCTGATGCACAGGGGGATGCACAGGGGGCTGTAAAGGTTGCTGTTGCTGTGGGCCTGCCCAGGTCTCTGAGGATTGTTGCTGTGCCTGCTGCAAGACCTGAGTCTCGTCCCTGTAACGTTGTGTGAGATTGAGGCACTCTATTTGGAATTCGTGCCATCGGTGTACTGGGATGGCACGCATGTAGCCTTCCAGCAGGCACGAAAAATCGTGCACAATCTTGTGCTGGCCCATATACGTTGGGGTTGACGAATCAGCTTTCGACACAAGCTGAAACATAAAAAATATTATAAAAATATATTATATATTATATATATGTATATATGTAACAAACATTGAAACAATTTAGTACAGCATTTTAATGCCACAGATAGCATATGTCAAAAAGAATTAATACTCACATTCCTCAATATATTGCTGAAATCCTTCTCCGACACATAGGTGTCGCTGTGAGAGGTGTCAAGTGTTCGGCAGGACCCCTTCCCCTTGTCCTTCCTGGTGGTGGTAGATGCCTGGCTGCGAGTCCCCGTCGACCTCACGTCATCGTCGACTTCGCTGGCTGTCGTGGCACCTCCTTCGGAGCCACGAAACTCCTCACTGGCGACTGTCTCTCCCCGGACGATGTGCTGTATGAGGAACGACCAAGTGTCCATGATGAAGTCATCACGGCCACTCCTTTGGGCTTGGCCAGCTCCACTCTTCTTCTCCTTCTTCATAATTTTGCCAACCCTCGTCCTCAAGTTTTCGTAGCGTTTTTTGCACTGGGCAGCAGTGGCAGGTTCCAGGC
>NC_090735.1:160881955-160887255 GCF_036898095.1 Palaemon carinicauda | reverse complement strand
CAATAATGATAGCAATTAATAATAATAATAATAATAATAATAATAATAATAATAATAATAATAATAATAATAATAATAATAATAATAATAATAATAATAAATGAGGAAATCTGGTAAATTCGTGAGCTCATATTTCCCAAAACACCATTTAAGCCTGCAGGTTATTTCATTCAAACATATGTGTTTTGTTTTAACAGCCACAAGTATGAGGTCATTGTGGTGATGAAAAACAATAAAACTAACACATTCATACAACTGTACATCTTTATTTCTCTTTTTGGTAGCACAACGTCCAACACAATTCTCGAACTGTTCTACTTGTATAAAATTCGTGAGGCTCTTTTGATTATCTTAATTCTTTTGTTTTGTTGGCCAATTCAGTTCCTGATTTTCACTCTTGTCTCAAAAACCAAGTTAGTTCTCATGTAGGCAAATTATTGCAAAGAAATTAAACCATCGTAGATATAACGGTCCACAATTGCAGATATAAGGGTCCCCAATCATGATATGAAATAGTGCGCGAAACAGATCCAAGAACGTATTCAATGGCTATATGTCAATGACGATGACTACCTCATTAAGCACTGACTGGTTTCAATATTTCTGATAGCTAAATATCTTCAGTTTATTAACAACTATGGGGATTTGACAATATTCCGTCTCCCATCATGGCACCAAATTATTTTGGACACATCAGCCTTTCCAGCGTCGTTGTGGAACTGGACCATTTACACGAAAATCACAGTTCGTTTCCATTCATGCAATGTGAAGTGTAATCAGGAGCCTAACATTATTTCCGAAATCGGCGGCAATTACTAGCTTTTTTTCTTTTTAAAGATTTTCAGTCATCGAGCTTTATGATCAATCGGCAAATAATGGCGGATCATGAATGAAAATATTTCACTTTCAACATTTCATTCTAGATAATTAAAGTGAAAAATATTTCAGTTTCCAGCTTTACTCTGTGTATCAATAAGTGATGCCATTTTCCTATGGATTTCGTATTGGGAAGCTAATACATAAACCGAGATATTTACAACTTGCCTTTTTTATATACTACAATTATTATTATTATTATCATTATTATTATTATTATTATTATTATTATTATTATTATTATTATTATTATCCAAGCTACAACCTAATTGGGTAAGCAAGATACTATAAGCCTAAGGGCTCCAACAGTGTAAAATAGCCCAGTGAGGAAAGGACACAAAGAAATAAAAAACGACATAAGAAGTAATGAAAAAGATAAAATATTCTAAAAAACATTAGCAATATTAAAACAGATAATTCATATATAAATATAAAAAAGACTTATGTCAGCCTGTTCAACTTTGAACTTTACAAGGATCAATATACAGTTTAATTAAAAGAAATTAAATAAGAGTTTAACCTAAAGTTTTAAGAATACTTGAAGGGGAACATAGATTACACGTTACACGCAAAACCTTCATAAAGTTTATTTAGCATTTGTCAGATTAAGAGATAATTTATTACAATTAATCAATGTCTCAATGAAAACGTTGAGCTTTAACAACTAATCAAGACATTACAGGAGAGAGAGAGAGAGAGAGAGAGAGAGAGAGAGAGAGAGAGAGAGAGATTGTATTAAAAATGAAAGAGTTGGCATTATAAGAATAAATATAATAAATCTAATATAATATAAATATGATATAATATAATATAATATAATATAATAAATATGATATAATAAATATATAATATAATAAATATACTAAAAGGAGAGCCGACTGTGAAATGAAGAGTAAAAATGGGACGCTTTCATCAGTGTTATGAATTCAGGTCAAAACATTTCAATGGCGGCGTCCCTATAAAAAGGAAAATAAAAGCAAAATATGAAAATGTGTGACCTTTTCACTCGAGGATTGTGACAGTCCCTTTCCTACGGAAAGTATATGAGATTAAAAACTTGAAAGGGCACAGAAATCTAATTTCTTTTTATTGGATGAAAATAAGAAAAAAAAATCATATATTTTGTTTTGTTTCTGAATTTCATAAACTATATCCTTGATGGTTAATTTCAAATAGCTGCCAAATAACTTGTACTTATAGAAAATATCTTTTTTTTTTTTTTTTTTTTTTTTTGCATATCCTTCACAAACCATGAAATTATTCCTATGTCTTTTCCGTCAAACTTAATATACCGAAGCTGACACGAATAATTTCTAACTGAATATAATCACATACATTTGGAAAATAGATTTCAAAAATATCGAGCAATGCAAACTCATATATCTAAATAAATATTACATTACCAAAGTTTGGCCAGTTAGACTCGAAGCCTCTTGCAAAATATAAAGTGAACAAGATTTTAAGATATTGCAGTACACTTTTAATTGTTTTAGGTTCTACAAACTAGTGTGTAGTAAGAATATATTAAAACAATTAACTGCTACTAGACACGCTTAGTGATCAAGCTGTTTATTAATCAATACTGAGCAGTGTATTGAGGCAAAGAGATAATAAAGGTAAACATGAAGAAAAAAAATTTTTAATACTGTACAGAGAAATTTATCAAAATAATAAACTTTAGAAAGCATTGGGTTCAACTTTTCCCTTCTACTTTAAACTTTTGTTCCTGAATAAAATTCGATTAGATGTAGAAAAATACGGATAAGAGGTCGTATTTAATGATCTCATATCAACGAATCGGCGTTTCCGTTCAAATTCATATCAGCATAATGCAAAATATTTTAGATCTTTTGATAGCGATATATAGAGAATATCCTTATAAAGATGCATTATTCAGGTGTGTTTTATATTAAGGACACAAAGTTTACGTGCATTACTATTAAAAACTAAGAAAGATAATAGCCTTGTGCTAGCCTGCAGTTACCTGATAACTAAAAGACGGCGTAATTGCAACTGAATTTATTTCGACGCAGCATTAGTATAATTACAAGCCTTTCCAAACAAGAACGGCACAAAAATTCAAACACAATGATTCAAGTACATACATAAATAAGTTATCTATGCGAGGGAAGCGTGATAATGATGTTATTAAAAAAAAAAAAAAAAAAAAAAAAAAAGTAAGTTTCGTTAGAGTGTACGAGCGTTTGTGATACACATGTGGTACAGCCTTGAGATACTACCAGTAAAGTTATTAGGTCCCTTGGCTGGCCAGATAGTACTATATTGGGTCTCTCTCTGGTTACGGCTCATGTTTCCTTTGCCTACACATACGCCAAATAGTCTAGCCTATTCTTTTCACATTCTTCTCTTTTTTTCATACACCTGACACCACTAGGATAACCGAAAAATTCGTCTTCACTCAACTTATAAACTACTGCACTGTAATTGCTTAGTGGCTACTATACGCAGAAGAGACTCTTTGACCATGCTAAGCCGCTCTTTTAGACGGACACTTCTAAATGAAACCATTGTTCTCTAATTTCGGGTGATGCCATAGCTTCGGTACCATGGTCTTCCACTGTCTCGGGTTAGAGTTTTTTTTTTTTTTTTTTTTTTTTTTGAGGGTACACTAGGGCACGCTATTCTGTTTTTTTTTTTTTTTTGCTATTTCATTTCTTTACTGGCCTATTTCCCCTGTTAGAGCCCTTGGGCTTATAGCACCCTGCTTTTCCAACTAGGGCTGCAGTTTAAATAATAATAATAATAATAATAATAATAATAATAATAATAATAATAATAATAATAATAATAATAATAATAGTATGTAAACTTTAAATAAAATTATCTATGTTAAAATCTAAGAGAAGGTGATGCAATAAAGCAAATGCCAATATATGACATAGGAGAATCTCGTATTTCGTATCGTAATTAGGAGGAAAATTTATACTAAGTGTTACTGTTTGTAAAAAGATCGATACTAACAAAGAAATGAATAAGTATTACCGAGGAAAACATAGAAGCTGTATAATATCCATGTTTTCCAATATAATTACGTAAGTGTTATATATCTGTGTCACATCAAATAATCCCTATATACTGTCTACAGTTACTTATAATTCTTATCAATTAATTCCAGTCACTAAAAAAAAAGTAAAACCATAAGACATATTCATTAGCTATATAAACTATATATTGTCTGGTAAAATTATATCAACATCTTATGATATTTATGATAATAAATTTCGAATAAATATTTAGTAGAAAAAAAGTATATGATGCTTCACTGGTATAAAAGAAAAAGTGAAACATATATAGCTGTGATCTACATAGGAATTATTGCGAGGAAAACTCTAAGGTAGACTGTGAAAAATAAAGGTTCAAATATTCTGCAGCACTTCTAACCCCATCACAGAAACTTCCATTTTCCGGTACATTCACTCTGCATATAAACTCTCTCTCTCTCTCTCTCTCTCTCTCTCTCTCTCTCTCTCATAAATCACTGCATGTAATTTTATGAAGAAATCAATTTCAGTCATGCCAATATACTGCACCATAAATCAGATCAATTTCCATAAAAATGGGTTAATTTTCTCGGTATCAGTCTTCAACGAAGGCAGAATGGACACTTTGTTTGTTTTCATTTTGAGAGGGAGAGAGAGAGAGAGAGAGAGAGAGAGAGAGAGAGAGAGAGAGTAATTGAAATATAGTATGACAAACGCCTCAGTAGCACACATAAGATTATAATACAAAGAAAAGAGATATGAATTAATAACCAATATTTTCATTTAAACCCAATGAGATTATAATGATATCAATTAAACACATCTTCAAGGTTACCATGGGTCATATCTACCATCAAATAACGTAAGGAAGAGATATAATCAGCAAGGAAGGCTCATAGGGCGAGGATGAGCTGGGATTAAGTGCCATGTTGTTCGAGGTAGTAGGGCTCCTTTTAATACCCATTCGACGATCGTTATGTCAACAGAGGGGAAAATTAGGTCACGCCAAGAAAAGAATTATTCAATATTAAAAGATTATCCTATTATTCTTATTCCGAGGAAATTTGGAATATTATTGCAACTGAAGACTTTGTTCGAAACTGTGTGACGAAGCAATGACACTATATTGATTCCCTTGTCGCACTAGATAACGATGGCATGTCCAGCTTGACATGAATTGTGTCCATTGGTCTGACGTGTTATCCTTGCTAAATGAAACCCTACTGACAAATTTCGAAGCAACATGATTTCCTATCATGCAAATACTGTGTCGTTTCTGCGAACTGGAAAATCATATTCGGTGGTTTCCATGAAGACTGAAGAGTTCCACGCACTGACCCTAGCCACTTTCAAGTACCGTGTTGAGCAGTATTATTGTATTTCACGTCCCTTGGCTTCAAAAATATCATAAGCCATTATTCA
>NC_090735.1:160871955-160876955 GCF_036898095.1 Palaemon carinicauda | reverse complement strand
GCTTAGCTTGTAATAATGATAATAATAATAGTAATTTAATATAGTATGTATATATGTATATATATATATATATATATATATATACAATAAAAGTGTTCACCTGAAACTTACATATAAGATTATAGAATATAGATCTTTCGTTCAGTATAGTGACCAAGACCACAGATGGTAAACTAAAATATATATATATATATATATATATATGTATGTATACTGTATATATACAGCATATATAATATATATATATATATACATATATACATATATATATATATATATATATACATATATACATATATATACATATATATATACATATATATATATATATATATACATATATATATATATATATATATGCATGAGAGAGAGAGAGAGAGAGAGAGAGAGAGAGAGAGAGAAGATCAGATGTGAGATAATAATCAGAATTTAATCCACTGTATGCTGAGAACTGTGCTTACTAATAAACCAGTTTCGGCAGATCGTCATGTAAGAAAAAATTGAACAAAAATACTACAGCATTTGAGATCATAACCAAAGTTTAGTATATTCTAATCAATTTAACACTGACTAGACAAGTATATCAGTTTATGAGCTAAATTGTTTATACTTTTATGATTGCGTACCAAAATATTTTTATTAAAGGATAATCTGTATCGCATTTTTTGCAAATTAAATAAATTTCTTTTTTTACCTCCATTAACTATGATGATCGATAGTAGTTTACTTAATGATTTAGTCCATTATATTTACTTAAGAGATCTTTTCGTATCAACAATTTCTGTACTGCTAAATTGTATTACTATGCGTAATCTTATTATTATCAAACACAAACTCCTTAAAAAAAGACGAAGCCTTCCTATTCTACAATGTAAATTGTAACCGACAGTCATAAGCATAAGCAAGAGAAAATATCTATTATTTAAATATTGACAATTTTTGACGGTAGTAGTACACTAATTGGAATATTTCATCAGACACCTGAAGAGCGTACGTCTTAAAATCTGTCTTCCACCCAGTTGCTTGCGCGATAATTACAACACATTGTGAAATAATAACATCGAAGATTTGGATGTATCTCTCACAAAGTTTCAAGACGTCTTGTCTTCTCTACAGTGAGGAGAATAATATCTAGGTTAGGATATAATTTTTCATTACAAGAATTCTTTTGTAAATGCTATAAAAAATATAATTTTGCTCTAAATCCAGGTTTATGAAAATATCTAAAAATAGAACCAAACTGCACAAAAGAGAGAGAGAGAGAGAGAGAGAGAGAGAGAGAGAGAGAGAGAGAGATTATAAGTGTCTAATCGCTTTTATAACACATTCATTCAAAAATCTTTATGCAGACTTCTATATGATAAATTTTAGCAGAGGACTGACTATGCAGCTCGTGTTAATGACCTCATTGTGCTCGAATATCTTTTGTGCAATGATCCTTTCATAGGAAGTGATGTTCATCCGAATAAATCGAACTTTATTCCTAGAGATGAACAGGAAAAAAAAATTACTTTAGCCAGTATCAAGACATTTAAATCTAAATGATTATGGGCATGCTTTTTTTTTTAAACGAATCTAGGCAGCACCGGTTCCTCTCTCTCTCTCTCTCTCTCTCTCTCTCTCTCTCTCTCTCTCTCTCTCACACAATTCTATTATAAACGTTGCATGAAAAATATTTATGGAATAAGTTTAATTTTGGTAAGTTATAAGTAGTACAAAATGAAACAACCCATGCAATAAGTGTGTCTTCTTATGGAATGAAAGGGACAAATACATCCTGGATTGTATACAAATGGCAAATGGAGAGATTAACAACTAAGGCCGAAATTCCTAATTTGGGAAGCACTTACCATATACAGCAAATATATCTTTACCGTTTTTTTTTTTTTTTTTTTTTTTTTTTTCCCAGAACACTGACGGAGGACGATGTTACATGAAACTTTATCTTGCTTCCCGGCTGGTCGCCTCAAGTTGACAAGTAAGAATTGTTTTGCTGGTAATTGAGCTCGCCGAGTGGCCATCTTGCCTGCTTCAGCACTGGAAGATAGATTTGCCAATTCCAGCGCTGCTGACGAAGTGGACTGTAAGTGGACTCGTTGTCACAACGCCCCAAAATGAATGATGTCTCTCGTGAAGTTTCTGTCTCTTACGAGGAGTTGTTGCACGCCAATCCTTGTATAAGAAACTAGAAAGCCTCTCAAAAATCTCTTCTCGACTGATTCTTATGCATTATTACATCTCTCCGAACAAGGCTCCCATGGATTGCCACAGTGGATTGCGTATGCGAATGTGCGTAATCCTAAGTGAGAGGCCTCATGCGCCGTCCAGAAAAATTTCCCGAGACTGGAAATTGTCTATTTATCTTCCACAAAAATCTGTAAAGCTTATGAACTGGGCGACGCGTCGCACTCGTCTTCCATAATACACATACAACATTCGGGAGACATATCCGCAACCCTAGAATATTTCTCATAATACCAAGAAAGAGTAATAGCTTTTAAACATAGAAGGAATCACCAAACGCACATACATACACACATTCCGAAAGGCACGCGCTTCCTCCTCCATATCTATAAATTCTGATACACTCCAAGCGACCTTTCTTATCAGCGTATGACTAACGACCCAATAATCATTTCGCTTCCCTCCACTGCACTTGATGGTCTCAAGACAGCCGCAAAAAGCGACCGCCATCCGCCATTAAAGCAATCTGAAAACATGACGAACAGCCATCCGACTAAGCACTTAATTGGTCACAGTACCCGAATACGAGCCATTAACAGAGCACTTTGCACTTTGATAAGATCTTGTCACGCTTCCCTGAGGACATATCAGGAACTCTTAAGGCCTCGCGGTATTTCATCACGTGTCAATGATTTGATACAACCAACAACCAGTTCACCGGTATGAACTTGGGATAAGAAGATTACCAGCTTTATTAACTGACGATGAACGATTGTGCTGGAATCCTTAAAATTTTCAGAAAATCAGGTCCATTAAATTACTGAATTACATTAAATCCTCGTTTTTATTTCCATCTGTTAATAAAGAGACAAGATTTATCACCAAATTATAATTGAAAGTAGAACTTTTAATTATTGTAATTCGCGTGAACTGTTATTCTAAATTATACATAGATGTATACACACATATACACCCCCCCCACACACACACACATATATATATATATATATATATATATATCTTTTTCTATCATTCACAACATGCTCTTCAACACTATTGTAGAGAGTAGATTGATTTAAAGTTTTCTGTCATCCTGACATCTAAGGTCATTGACGCCATATCTTCGTGTTAAGTTTTAATGTGCCATCTATTCCATCTTTTACCTAAGTGACATTGTAATATCTCAAATTGCAATGCAATTCATAAAACCTAATTTTCTATCTATTTTACCAATCCTCTAAAAGAATTTCTATACCAAATTTTGGACTAATTACTGCTGTCCTTCCACTGCCTCATTAGTAAATAGCCCGCATCAAAATGGATTTTTGAATAAAGTCGATGTTAAGTAGTTTTAACTAAGCCTCAATGAACTCGTATGTGAAACTTTGAGGCTGATAATATTACGGTAAATAAACTTTAATTGGGCTAAAAAAAATTTTATAGCAGGTTAAAGTCAGAAATCCGTTGGTTTTAGTTAACTAACAATATAGGGTCGATAATATTGATTAACAATAGCAATAACAGTATTATTATTATTATTATTATTATTATTATTATTATTATTATTATTATTATTATTATTATTATTATTAAAAGGTTTACAATTAACAGTTCATGAAACGGAGGGTAAAAATTGTAGAGTAGGCACTAACACGACCTCACAGTGTTAAGAAATAACCAATGAAAATAAAACACCCTTAGAAAAGTAATAATAATAAAAAAGAATAACAATAACAGAAACATCAGCATCGAAACAAGGAGAATACGCAAAAAAGAAGAATGGCTACGATAGCTTTGAACGTTCGACCTAATTTGCATATCAAAAGAAAAGCTTTATTTTTTAAGTGGTCTTTTATCGTTCGCACAATTGTCCTAATAGGAACAAATTAAGAGCAGTAACTGAAAGCGACAAGGGGAAAAAAGGCAACGCGAAGTGAATGATTTATAATGAGTAAATGATAAAACTACAGTAAAAAAAACACCGATTAAAGACTGAAAACGATAGGGAATATCGAAATGGATATCAAAGTAAATTATTGATAATGAGTAATTGATAAAACCGTGGTAAAGAACAACATATTAAACGCTGACTAAAATTGACAAGTAGGGAGAAAGGAACCGAGATATGGTAGGAGAATAAATTACGAATACGAACAGAAGCAGAATAAATCGATAACCAGAATAAAAAAAAAAAAAAAAAAAAAAAAAAAAAAAAAAAATAATAATAATAATGGCTATGAAACTAAGGAAAACACAGAACTGCATCATATATACTACGAAAGGAGACTTCACTTGATATACAATTGAATCTAAATCTAAATAAATCGCTATGTAATGGAAATGTAAGCCGAGGAAAATCATTTCAGTTAGTACACAAAAGAAATAAAATAAATTGAGGGCTTAACGAAATAAACTACACAGTTTCAGGCGGGATTTCAAGCCCCAGCAGCAGTAATAGTAGATTGGATGATGGAACCATTTCTTTTTTCCTTACAATAACAGAGGAATGTTTGGAATGAACCAAATGGTATAATATCCATTGAATCATTGTGGTTTAATAAGGTCAAACATTCACCAAGACGCACGCCCTACTCTCTCTCTCTCTCTCTCTCTCTCTCTCTCTCTCTCTCTCTCTCTCTCTATCCTAATGCTCACTCTTCCTTGTGTGAATGTCTCCAACATCAAGTTCAAGAACTTATAATTGAAATGATGTTGCGAAACTCTGTCTTGTGTATTTCTTCTCCGTTTCTCTTTATTTAACAATTATGAATTTAAAATTCATTTACATAAAACTGTTATTCTATTTAAATAGTAAC